>NC_134487.1:272831192-273103626 GCF_040206685.1 Ascaphus truei | reverse complement strand
CAAGTCCCCACACCCCCTCACCTCCCCTCCACCCCCCTTCCACTCCCCCTCCACCCCACCCTCACACCCCCTCACCCCACCTCACCCCCTCCCCCTCCCCCCCTCACCCCCACCCCCTCCACCTCCCCCTCCACCCCCCAACCCCTTCACCTCCCCCCACCCCATCCCTCCCTCCACCCCCCACCCCTTCAGCTCCCCTCCACCTCCCCCCCTTCGCACCACCTGCCCCCCCTTCCCACCACCTCCCCCCCCTTCCCCCTCCTCACCTCCCCCCCCCCTTCCCCCCTCCTCACCTCCTCCCCCTTCCCACCACCCTCCCCCCCCCCCTTCCCCCCTCCTCACCTCCTCCCCCTTCCCACCTCCACCTCCACCCCCCACCCCCTTCACCTCCCTCCACCCCCCACCCCCTTCACCTCCCCTCCACCTCCCCCCCTTCGCACCACCTGCCCCCCCTTCCCACCACCACCTCCCCCCCCTTCCCCCCTCCTCACCTCCCCCCCTTCCCCCCTCCTCACCTCCTCCCCTTCACCACCACCCCCTCCCCCCCTCCCCCCCCTTCCCCCCCTTCCCTCCTCCTCACCTCCTCCCCCCTTCCCACCTCCTCCCCCCCCCTTCCCACCTCCTCCCCCCCCCCCTTCCCACCTCATTGGTCCCTTGGCCCGCCCCCGCACACCTCTCATTGGCCTGAGGCGGAGTGACGGGCCAAAGGACACACAGGGACACACACACACACACACACACACACACACACACACACACACACACACACACACGTAGACACACACACACACACACACGTAGACACACACACACACACACGTATACACACACACACACGTATACACACACACACACACACGTATACACACACACACACGTATACACAAACACACACACGTATACACACACACACACGTATACACAAACACACACACATATACACAAACACACACACGTAGACACACACACACATAGACACACACACACACACGTAGACACACACACACACGTAGACACACACGTAGACACACACACACACACGTACACACACACACACGTAGACACACACACACGTACACACACGTACACACGCACGCACGTAGACACACACATGTACACGTACACACACACACACATGTACACGTAGACACGTACACACACACACATGTACACGTATACTCACACACATGTACACCGTACACACACACATGGAGACATACACTCACACACGTACACACACACGTATACACACACACACGTATACATACACATAATGTATACACACACACATGTATACACACACACACACACGTATAGACACACACGTATACACACACACGTGTATACACACACACGTGTATACACACACACGTGTGTATACACACACACGTCTGTATACACACACACGTCTGTATACACACACACACGTGTGTATACACACACACGTCTGTATACACACACACATGTGTATACACACACACATGTATACACACACACACATGTATACACACACACGTGTATACACACACACGTATACACACACACACATGTATACACACACACGTGTATACACACACACGTATACACACACACACATGTGTATACACACACAAACATGTTGTATACACACAATATATACATACACACAATGTATACATACACACATGTATACATACACACACATGTATACACACACACGTACACACACACACACACACACATGTATACACACACACACACATACAATGTATACACACAAACATGTATACACACACTATCCCAGCACCACCACATCAGCACACCGGTATCCCATGCCCCCCAGCACACTGGCATTCTCGGCTCCCCGCCATTCCCAGCCCCCATCAACACCATCAGCACCCACACATCGCCACCTTTGCACCTCCTCCATCGGCACACCCACATCCGCACCCCCACATCAGCACCAAACCCTCCCAAATCAGCACACCGATACAATCACCATCAGTACAGCCACAGCAGCACTACCACCGCACATGGGCCGTGTGGACCACTCCCCACCCAAATGCCACACCCACACCACAAACATCCCGGGCAACGCCGGGGCTCTCAGCTAGTTAATACATACAAACCTATGTGTGTTTTCCCTTCCAATTAGACATAGCCACCTGAGCTACCTAATTTGCTCATGGTAACAACTGCTTCACCTTAATAGCATTTATTAGATCCATACCGTTGCCTGTTTCCAACTATTGTGCTCCCCCATCCCCCTTTTTATATTCACAACAGTATTTGTGTCTTCTAGTAAACGAGCAGGATGCACGACGTTCAGTGAAAATCACTGCGGCACCCGAGCAGTTGAAAACATATAATTTTCATTCATTTTTCATGAAAGTTCACAATGCACCATTTTTGCCAAATGACCATGACTTTTTGTGGCTTTCACCCAGATGTTTGTGAAAATTGCAGTACATAAAGACCGCGTGACCCCAGAAAAAAAATGTGTCCATTTATCTGGTAGTCATGGTTTTTTCTCAATTATTTGCCAAGTGATAGTAACATAATACGTTTAAAATAACAACAAAAGGAAAAAAATGTCTGGATCCACAGTTTATACATGGGGTGCTCAACTTCAGTCCTCAAGCTCCCCCCGCCCAACAGGTCAGGTTTTCAGGATATCCAGTTTCTGTACAGGTGGATCAATCAGTCCATGCTTCAGCAGAGGTGGCTCAATCAGAGCCACTGATTGAGCCATCTGTGCTGAAGCTGGGATATCCTGAAAACCTGACCTGTTGTAGGGGGGGATGGGGGGTGCTGGAGTTGAGCACCCCTGGTTTATATAATAGTTTATAAACAGTTTAACCTAAAAAACATTAGAGTCTTTGTTATTCAAACATACAGTTGTGTGAAAAGAAAGTATACCCTCTTTGAATTCTATGGTTTTACATATCAGGACATAATAACAACATCTGTTCCTTACCAGGTCTTAAAATTGGGTAAATACACCTCAGATGAACAACAACACATGACATATTACACCGTGTCATGATTTATTTAACAAAAATAAAGCCAAAAGGAGAAGCCATGTGTGAAAAAACTAAGTACAGTATACCTTATGATTCAATAGCTTGTAGAACCACCTTTAGCAGCAAAATCTTGAAGTAATTGTTTTCTGTATGACTTTATTAGTCTCTCACATCGTTGTGGAGGAATTTTGGCCCACTCTTCTTTACAACGTTGCTTCAGTTCATTGAGGTTTGTGGGCATTTGTTTATGCACAGCTCTCTTAAGGTCCCACCACAGCATTGTCCTGTTGCATGACCCAATTTCGACCAAGCTTTAGCTGTCGGACAGATGACCTCACATTTGACACTAGAATCCTTTGATATACAGAGGAGTTCGTGGTCGACTCAATGACTGCAAGGTTCCCAGGTCCTGTGGCTGCAAAACAAGCCCAAATCATCACCCCTCCACCACCGTGCTTGACAGTTGGTATGAGGTGTTTGTGCTGATATGCTGTCTTTGGTTTTTGCCAAACGTGGTGCTGTGCATTATGGCCAAACATCTCCACTTTGGTCTCGTCTGTCCAAAGGACATTGTTCCAGAAGTCTTGTGGTTTGTTCAGATGCAACTTTGCAAATCTAAGCCATTCTGTCATGTTCTTTTTAGAGAGAAGTGTCTTTCTCCTGGCAACCCTTCCAAACAAACCATTCTTGTTCAGTCTTTTTCTAATTGTACTGTCATGAACTTTAACATTTAACATGCTAACTGAAGCCTGTAGAGTCTGAGATGTAATTCTTGTTTTTTTTTTAAATGTCTCTGAGCATTGCACAGTCTGACCATGGGTGAATTTACTGGGACGTCCACTCCTGGGAAGATTGGCAACTCTCTTGAATGTTTTCCACTTTTGAATAATCTTTCTCACTGTAGAATGATGCACTTTAAATTGTTTGGAAATGGCCATATAACCCTTCCCAGATTTATGGGCAGCAACAATTGCTTCTCTAAGATAATTGCTGATGTCTTTCCTCCTTGGCATTGTGTTAACACACACCTGAATCCTCTAGACCAGCAAACTGCTAAAACATCGGCTTTTATAGAGGTGGTCACACTTGCTGATGATCAATTAATCAAGGTTATTTGATTAGCAGCACCTGTCTGCTACTTAGCATCTTAATTCCTATGGAAGCAGTAAGGGTGTACTTAGTTTTTCACACATGGCTTCTCCATTGTGGCTTTATTTTTGTTAAATAAACCATGACACGGTGTAATATGTCATGTGTTGTTGTTCATCTGAGGTTGTATTTACCTAATTTTTAGACCTGCTAAGGAACAGATGATTGTTATTATGTCCTGATATGTAAAACCATAGAATTCAAAGAGGGTGTACTTTCTTTTTCACACAACTGTACTTGTTTGATATTCCTTAAATCACCGATGTGGAGCACATTAAACACGGCACTTCCATTAGTTCACTTCTTTCCTAGGAGGGACTACTACTTTCATTTTCTACATTACACATTTTCTGAAATGAAAAATAGCCGGAAAAGTAGAGAGTTCATGAAATAAAATGCAATTATTATCTCTAAATGGGACTTGGGGCTGTAAGTCAGAGTGAAAGTTCTGCAAATAAATTACTGTAAGTGTGTGAATATGCGATGATGAACTGTGGGTCTCTATTATTAAGGAATAGTAAAAAAACTATGTGCAATAGGCTCATTGTGGAGTGGGTGAGTGGGTGCTGCTAGGCTGCAGTAATAGTACAGAAAGCAATGGCTATCACACAGCTTAGCACAGTAATGAGGATGGTGGAGGCTGATTACATTCTAATACTGATTGGGAGTTGCGTGCAGTAATTAGAATATCCCCTGGCATATGGATTTAATGCTGATACCAACAAACACATTAACAGAAAAATTTATCCCATCTCAGACATCTGATGCTGCCATCAAAAGCAAAGGACCATGGGAGATTAAAGAAATTCCCACACTGCCTCTCAATCCAGTGCCAAACAGAGGATGTATAAACTCATACACAATATCAATGCAGGCAGCTGAGATAGTAAGGGTGGTGGCTGAAGGAAAGGATTGGATTGCAATGATTTAGCAGTGTGTGTGTGTGACAGTCATTAGTGGAACAGAATGTGCTGCTTTTTATGGCAACATTGAGGAGCCTTAAGGGTAATATACTTACCGTAAGTCTATATACTCCGAAAACGGGTATTCAGTGAAATGTTTGGCTGAAACTTCCCATTATGGCCGTTTCGGCAGATATAGAATTACAGTAGAGGCAGCGATTATTCTAACAAAAACCAGTGGCAATTCCCCAAAAGACCCAGGTACACCCAGGTACATTCTGAATACATGCCTTAAACTTTCCTTAAACTAGCCCAGCATTTCTGCATTGATTAATGGGCCTATCAGATTAACAGCGGGGGTCCCTGGCAGTCCCATTCAAACTGAATGGGACTGCCAGGGATCCCTGCTGTGTTAATCCTATGGGTCGTTAGTCAATGCAGAAATGCCTTAAACGTGCCTCAAACTAGCCCAGAACATACCCAGCACATACCCGGAATGTAACCCGGCTAGTTTAAAGCAAATGTTAGAATAAGCGTTGCCTCTACTGTACCTACTTCGAGCTGTATGAGGAAAGGGAAAAAATAGCGGGTGAAATGAGCAATATGCAGAACTAGGTGTACATTGATGGAGGGTTCATATTGAAATAGCAAGAGGTGACAAAGTGCTGGAAGGAGACGCAGTACCAAAGCTGGGTGAGCAATGTAATAGCAGGGCATTCTACTGGGCAGTATTGAGGGAAGATAGCAGACCTCTATGTATGAAGAATCCTGTGGCAGATCTTTATAGCAATAGAACAAACTCCTGGGTTGATATTAGCAAACAGTAACCCAATCGCTGCGTGCCTTATTGCTATAAAATATTGTTTTTAAAACCCGTGTTCCTTGGAAATAGTGATGCGCAAAATGTTCAGTCAAGTTCACAAATCATGCAATTTGGCCCTTTTTTTGTTAGCTAAAAATATTGCAACACATTTTAGTTTCACCAGGAAAAGATTTGGGATGGGGGAGAAAGCAGGGAGACTACAGTAGTTTAGTCGAATACCAATTGACTTGTATACCTCCGTATAGTCACTTACTGTATACTCCACGTGGAGAGATAGATTTGAACACACCCGAAATACCCAGAAAGTAAGCTAATTTAAATAGACAAATATGCTTATCATCCACGTACTGTATCTCATGTGTTCACACGAATCTCTCCACATAGAGCAGGGGTAGTGTAGAGGGAGAAAGGGGGTGGCCCGGTATTAAAGGGGTTACACCCCATTTGGCCATCCCCTGACCTCACCAGGGAGACAAGGGGTTAACTGGGCTGCGGTCCAGAAATTTGGTCTAACCCTTGTTATAACATGAAAATGTATATTCCCCTGTCCCCATGCTTTATTGTGATATCTGGTTATATCGGTGTCTGCATCACACATACACTGGGATCCATCCAGGAGGGCAAGGGTTAATAGTTCTTTAGTGATTATAGCCCTTTGTGTAATTTTCCCGCCTTTTCAGGCACCATTTTGCAGAGTCCCATAGGTCGCCATTAGAGCTCAATGCATTTCAATGGCGGATCTTGCTGTTTTGGACCTGTTTCCCTCGAAGACCAGCAGGTGGCGTCCGAGAGGAGGAGCGGCGGTTTCCCATTGTAAGTCAATGGGCTCATTGACTTCAATGGAGATTCCTCGACGGCGCTTTCCAGGAACGAGTTGGCTGCCATCCAAACCGCAAAACCGCAAAGCGGATACTTTGTCTGAAAAAGAGCTTTGATCACTGTTAGTCAAATTCAACGTTAAGTGGCGTGGGAGTCTCCAGTTCTAGGGCACCCAGAAATAAAATTATTTTTGCCCCTAGTTCCTAGACCTCCCCCCACTCGACCACCACCGGGTCCCCGTATCCTGGACCCCCGAGAAGGGTTGTGCCGAGAATGCGGGTCATGCCATAGGTTCCAATGGCGGCGGCAGAAACAGCTCCGGAATTTGACTAAGTGCGAAAAGCTACAAACCATGAATCCATACCTCCGGTTCCGGAGGGTCCTGAGGGCCAGGGTTTGGGGTACCTGTAGGCACTGCTCCGGCATGGCTGCAGAACCATCCTTGACCCTCTCGGACCAACCCGACGGAGTATGGACCCCCTTGAAGGTTCGGGAATTCTCCCATAGACTCCAATGGCGGCCAATTTCCATTGACCGGCTATGGCGGAGAAACCCCATGGACTTCAACGGTGGCGATGCCCCGTTGAAAGTCTATGGCGGCGGATTCCCATAGCCGCCAACAGCGGCGGTTTGCCATTGAAAGTCTATGGCGGCGGAGCCCGTTGTTTTCAATGGGGATTTAATGAAAAGCCGTGATTTAATTTACAGCGGAGATTTTTGTATTAAAATAGGAAACGGTTTAAGTTGTATTTGTGTAACTCCGGTTCCGAAGGTCGTAACGGGCTGAAACTCAGGCCATATGGTGTCCCAGTTCCGGCATTAAGATCTGGGTAGTTTGGACCCGCTTGACCTAACGGAACCAGATATTTTAATATGTTTGTGTTTTACCTTTAATACTGTATCCCAAGGCAGGGATAAAACCCAGAGGAAATTCCTTCGGACAAAGGGAAGCAGATGGTCAGAGAGGCGACCCAATGTCTACAATTTAAGTACTGTTCAAAGGATTTTGTCACCCTCACTGTTTACCTGAGGGCGGAGACGACTCAAACCAGAGCAGTCTGTGAGTGTCACATTTTACATCTTCCAACAAAGCGTATCCTGCCAGAAATTCCATTTGGTAGACTGGCTGGCATTCCTGATGTAAATGTGGGGCTACAGAAATGAGACCTCAAGGTCCTAGTGCGCATGAGCTAACCAGCAGAGGGGCATGGATTAAAATGTATTCCCACGTTAAAGATTGGATACAGCTAATTGTTGTCCAATCACCTGTACTTAATGTTAAGAATAGGGTTACAAAAGATATATAAACTGTGGTAACCCCTATATCCATTGTCTTCTATACCATCTTGATTGTTACTTGATTGCTGGAGAATTGCTATTCGATACTTCTCATTCCCCACCTACAAGTAAGTGTTACTTCTTGCTTGTTACTGTACTATATTGCTGTGTTCACCTATGTAAGGAATAAAAATACTTTATTATATCTAAGCCTCGTTCAGTTCAACCCAGTTATTTGGTGTATTATTATAGCCTTTCACAAAGCTCCCGTCACAGGTAGACAACCTATTTTTCCATGTAGCCACAGTTGTGGCGAATGAGAAGTGAAAATAGCCAAACCATGTAAAAGGTATTATGTTGCGCATGCGAAAATGGAAAAAACACAATGTTAGAACAAGTTTATTCAAAACATGAACACTTTGACTACTCAGTTACAACTGCGTTAGACACAAATGATGAAAATGGTTCAAATTGAAAATGTAAGACCATCATCATCATCATCTCATTTCCCCCCTCGTCATCATCATCATCATCATCATAATCATCATCATCAACATCATCATCAATCATCTCCTTCCCTCCCTCATCATATCCTCATCACCCTCATCCTCATCTCATTCCCCCCCTCATCATCTCCTCACCACCCTCATCATCATGATTTCATCCCCCCCATCATCATCATATCATCTAATTTCACCCTCCTCATCACCCAACTCATCTTACTCTTTAATTTATAGCTTTTCTCCTTTACCTTGCAATGTTAATGTGTATGATGTTTTACCGTTTTGTGACTGATGTACAGTATGTATGCAAAAGCTTTTATGAGCACGTGACTTGAGCTATAACACCTTTATAATGTGATATAATAGTTAAGGACTTGGGATCATATACACAGGAGTCTATGCATCAAGACAAAGAAAATTGTCCTTTGATGTAGAGAATTTTTTTCAGTTTGTAACTGTATCAAATGTAATAAGCTTGTTTATGTTAATCACGTCGTACATCTTATGCAGAGCATTAGACAGAGAGGTTATGCTGTCTCTAACGTGGAGAAGTTTTTGATGCTAAAACACTGGGATCAAAAGGATAGAGACACATAACATCTCATTATAATGTGTCTTGCTTAACTCCTCCCTAAGTATTTCTTAAATATTAACAGCTCCCAAGACAAAATCTGGAGTGATTAGGACAAGACGGGCGCTAAATATATTTATCTATTCGCACTAAGAGATTCAGAACAAAAATACCTTTATTAGGCTCCTATTAAATGTAGTTCACAGTTAATGGATTAAATTCCATCCACTTGGCTGGTGCATTATTAACTGTGGTGTACTACACTTCTGAATATAATTAATGGGGCTTTATGCTTGTGACTATACATGCACGACTGTTATAGATACATTATATGTATGAAATTCTGCATTTCGTAATGATAATTAGAGATGTGTGAAATTATCAGGAAAATTAATGCATCTATTCTACACCTGCTGGTTCATTGTCCAAATTCCTACACTGGCTACCCATACACAGGAGAATCAAATGCAAGGTTCTGATTCTCACCTACAAACCTCTCCATGACAGAGCCCATCTCTCCATTTCCAATCGAATGCCCGAGAACTCTCCCACATGCAGTCAATGCTCAGGTCATGACTTAGGGCTCTCCAAAACGTCTCCAGGGCCGTACTCCAACTGTGGAATTCCTTACCCCGCACAATTCAACTCTTCCCCATCTTTCCCACTTTTATAAGTTAGTGAAGGATGCCTACCCTGCCCCCTCCTGACAAACCAATGGTTAATACCACGCTGAGTTGCCATTTACCTAGAGATGGGCACATTTTTGGTGCGAATTTGGATTCGCAGCGGCTCGGCCGTTTCCTTTGGTCCGCGGATTTAAGCAGATTAATCTCAAAACGGGCGATTCGCCTTTTAATTATTATTACCAATAGACTCCACGGATTCCGCAACCCATGGACGGTTATGTAGCATCTAATTCGTGGATTCAGCAATCCGTTGGCGCATTCTTATGCATCCGCCAATGGATCGCTGAATCCGCGGATTGGATTCTACAAATCCGTCAACGGATCGTATCCAATGGCGGTGTTTGATGAATCCTCGAGGATTAAAACCGACCAGATCCGTTTGGGCATTTTACACCGCGAAACGGATTTTGGGGAGAAAATGCGAAAAAATCCGGCAAACGGATGTGGGCAGCTTCACTCGCCCATCTCTCCTTACTGTATACCCCCACCTATTCTTACGCCATCACTCTCTTCGGCTGACTTCACCCAAACTCTTCCTTTTTACATTTTCCAGGACGAAGCAGCTACATCGAGACACTGCACTTCATACTTTGAAACGAATAGAAGAAGATTGGGAGTTTCCATGTGACAGTGCCCCGATATGCACTACCACAGTTTAATTATTAATCCCCAAAGAGAAGCCCTTGACAAATGCCGCTCTCAGGGCCAACTAAAGGACAAAACGTTTTCCGTGTTCCTCGTTCATTAACTTCCTAAACATTTTGGAAATGAAAGGTATTATGCACATAGCAGTTATTATTCGTGCATGAGATGAAAACAGTGTAACAATTCTGGCCGTGCAGGAGAGCGGGCTTAAGATAGAGATTCAATACAGTTCCTTTCCAAAACCTTGGTGAGGTTATGGCAGTTGTTGTGCTCACATTGTGGACGACTGTTACATTCTCAATGGCTGTGCCGTGTTCAAGCGCGATGTTTTATTCCTCTTTGTCTTGCTTTCGCTGCGCCGTTGGCGGCTTAGAAAGAATTCAGTAAAGAGAAAAGAAAAAAATTAACTGGCTTTTTTTTTGACAGTGGAAACGGTGCAATTAGATAAAAAGCACTTAATGTTAATGTTCAACCCGCTCTCTCCCTCGCCTCCCCCACCTTGCCCCCTCTCTCCTCCCCCCTCCTTTTCATCTCTCCCTCTCAATCTCACACCTCCCTCATTCTCTCCTCCTCTTCATTTCTAACCTCACCTCTCTATTAACCCTCTTCACTGCAAGAGGGGCCTGCCAAGCAATGCAAAGTAATTGGCAGCGGGACTCTCTGGCAGTGAAAGAGTTTGTATTCTTCCCATTGTTTTTTTTACTCTTTTCACCCATCTTCTCTCTCTTTCTCAATCTTGCTAATGTGCCTCTTGCTCTCCATTATATCACTGCACAATCCTTCTCCCACCTTATTATTCACATACTCTCTTTCTCTATCGTTCTCTCTCTCTCTCTCTCTCTCTCTCTCTCTCTCTCTCTCTCTCTCTCTCTCTCTCTCTCTCTCTCTCTCTCTCTCTCTCTCTCTCTCTCTCTCTCTCTCTCCATTCTAATCTCACTCTTTTTACTCAAACCTCCCTCCATTCTAATCTCACTCTTTTCATTCTCCCCTTTTCTCCCTACATTCTATTATCTCTCTCGCCCTCTCTCCCAATCTCACTCTATTCATTCTCTCTCTCTCTCTCTCTCTCTCATCTCACTCTCTTCCATTTTACATTTTTCTTTGTTTCTATCTTTGATTATTTCTCATTTGTGATTTGCCTTTCTTCCCTTCTTTAGACTTTCCTTATCCTGTATTGTACTCTTTTCCACACCCCACTTTTCTTTCACATTCTACATTTCTTAACCAGTCGACATCATACTTTGCCATACTGTATTATACAATAATGATGCATTTGTGCTTGTATCTGAGGGGATGTTACTTGGCTAATTAGCTGTACAACATGTATCTAGCAGCTTAATTATCCATATAGTCACACTATATTAATTTATTAGTGCTATGATTTGTTCTTCAAACATTAACCTTTTCCTTTACCATAATATATAAACAAAATGTATGTTTAATATACTTGTAATGACTTGTTGTATTTTTTACGTTTACTTCTGTGTTAGAAGTAGGGTGACCAGATTTTCAAAATTAAAAACCGGGACACATTTATAGATCATTTTTAAAAACAAATTACATCACATGACGCACCCGTTGCCATGACAATGAGACACTGACGTCAGGCAGTGACATGTTGCCATGACAATGTGGCATCACCTGATGCCTCGGCGCCATAATGCGTCCCGTTGTCATGTCAACGTGATGCCGCGTGACGTCACGGAGCGTCTCGTTGTTATGGCAATGGGCATTACGTGACGTTGCGCAGCCTTGTTGAGGGAATTTGGAGGGGAGGTTACAGCCAAAGGCAAGATAAATAAATGTATAATAAAAAGATCTACATTTTTTTTGTTATCTCTGGGTTAGCCTTCAATAGAAGGTGGCAACCCTGGCTGCAGTGTGTGTTTCTGTATACAGATGTGGGCCCTGCTGTGTGTGTGTGTGTATAGAGGTGGGGGCTGCAGTGTGTGTACTTAGAAGGCCTTATTCCTACTATGGGCCTTACTCTATAAAGTGTGATAAGACTGAACCAGCACAAATTAAAGGAGCAGACCCCCCTCCCGAAGGAGGTATGGGTCTGTGGAGGACAGAAAGGGAAGTGTGGTCCTGGAGGGTGTGTGTGTGTATGTGTGTGTGTGTCTGTGTGTGTGTGTGTGTGTGTGTGTGGGGGGGGGGGTTATAGGCCTGGAAGATAGGGGGAGAAAGAGGTTTGGCCCAGGGTGGGAGCGGATAGGAGGTCTGAGTATGAGGGGGAGGGAAGAAAAAGGGGTATGAACAATGGGGGATAGGTATTGGCCTGGGGGGAGGAAGTGTGGGCCTGGGAGAGGAATGGGGAAAGAAAGCGGTATGAGCCTGAGATGGGGGTGGGTGGGGAGAAAGAGGCATGGGCCTCGGGGGGAGGGGGGATAAGTTTGGAACCAGTGTGAGGTGTAGGGAAAGGTAGGCCCACCCAGGAGCTGAAGTTAGAGGCGGAGTGAGAGTCAGGTCCACCCTGGAGCTGGAGAAAGAGTCAACTCAGTGTAAGGTTCGGGGAGCCACGCCACCCTCGGCGCGCTCCCTGCTCACCCACTTCGGGTGACTTACTCTACACTCCAGATGTGTCCCTGTGGCTGTGGGTGGTGTAATATCCATCACCACCTCAGCACCGTGGTCCCGCCGTGTTTGTGGTGAGCACAGCGTGACAGTATTTTCAGCCGAACAAACATAGACCCCGCTGAGGTGGAGAGAACCCTGACCTCTCACGCCAATATGTTCTCTAGACTAGAGAGATACCTCGAGCAAAATGACCATCAGATGGACCTGCTACAGCAGAGCCTCCATTCCCTCACTGTTCAGGTGCAGACCGCCCCTCCCGTATCTACTCCCCCGGCAACTGCCACTGCTTCTGCCAACCCGATTCCCATCATTACTTCTACTGAACCTCATTGTAATGCTCGTGCTGCCGACAAACTAGACAAGACCCCGGTACTGAGGTAGGAAGGAAGAATACCACACACCCACAGCAGCGGAGGCGTGCCCGGAGGTTGGTAGTTAGCGTTGCCGGGTCTGGGCAGTAGATAAAGGGTTAGTTGGTATACTTGCCGGGTCCTGGGTTGGAGATAGCAGAATAATCAAAGTCCGAAAGCCAAGGTCTGGGGTTAGAGAGGGCAGCGTAGTCAGTATCTGTGGAGCCAAGTTCAGGGTTATAGAGGTACAAGAGGTCGAGGGTATGCCGAGGTCCAATTCCAGAGAGGGTTCGCAGGCAGACCTGGTCAAGAACAAGGTACTGTAGCAACTGAAATACAAGACAAGAGCAAGGCACAAGACACTTGACAGCATTAGGCTACGAGGAATTATGCTGAGCACTGATTGTGAGCAGAAAAAGGATATTTAAGGGACCAGGAACCAATAGGAGAGGGGGCGGAATGGAGGCATGGTCCCATCGAGGACCGGGATAGGGCGCACGAGACGAGGAGATCATTAGTACTTGCTGCGTGGCTTGTGATTGTGGCGCGACCACGTGTGTGGGACGCGCTCGCAGAATGCGTGACGCACCGGCGGGGGCAGAGTTGAGCTCTGTGGAGCATGCACAAGAGGAGCGGGTATGCCCACGCTCTGTAAGAAGAGTGGGGTTGCGCGTATGGACAGCGGAGGCAGCAGCAGCTGCAATACCATGAGTGGGTAAGGAGCTTCCTCCCTATTTCATATCTCTCAGGGAGACCGATCGGTCGCCAGATACGATCTGGAGTTCCGCACTATTGCGTTCAAGACAGGATGGAATTATCCTCCGCTGGGCGAGGAAGTGAGAAGAAGGAGATCTCGGTCTCCGCTGTTGACAACGGGAACGTTCAGATCTCCTTCCTGCGTTGGTCCACCCAAATACAGACCGCAATCAGCTCCTCCAGATCAGTGGGGCGTTCCTGGGCTACAAGTTCGTCCTTGAGGTTTTCAGCAAGGCCTTGCCAGAAGGCGGAGGATAGTTTCAGTTGCGTTGAATTCACCTCTTCTCTGTCTCCACAGTCTTGTCCTGTCTTGCCTTGCTGCTTCTTCCTGTGTACCGACCTGGCTTTCCACGACCATCTGCTCTTCTCCAAACCTGGCCTCGGCATTTGGACAAATTACCATTCTGCTCTCTCCTACCTTGACCTCAGCAAACGGATCACGATGACTCTACTCTCTCCAATCCCGTCCCCGGCTAATAGTACCTGCAACGTTCCGTACCTCTCCTCCTCTGACCCCGGCATGTATAATGATGACCCGTACCTCTCCAACCCCGACTCGGCTATTCTGACTTACTCTACACTCCAGATGCGCCCCTGTGGCTGTGGGTGGCATAATATCCATTCCACCTCAGCACCGTGGTCCCCCTTGTTTGTGGTGAGCACAGCATGACACTCAGGACCACCCAGGAGCCGAAGGAAGAGCTGGGCCCACCCAGGAGCTGGAGGGGATATTTGTGGAAATTAGGCCCGACTTTCGCTTGGGTTCAACTTTCTGTTCAGGGCCACCGGTAGGGTTGCCAATTGTCTGGTTTTGAACCAGACAGCCCGGTATTTTGCCCCTGCGCCCAGTATAAAATGAAAGGTAATACCGGACATGTATGTGTCCAGCATTACCTTTCTCCAAAGTAGGGTGCGCAGTTGCCGCTGGGCCCGGCACTCCCCCAGCTGCAGACTGTCTGTCCCACGTCGAGGTGTCTGATGCTGACACGCGCCAGGTCTCTCTTATGTCAGCGCGCATGGAAAGTCAGCTGGGCTCAGCTTCCGGTGCGCACCGGCATGAGAGGGAGGCCCGGCACGTGTCAGCATCAGACACGTCGGAATGAGACAGACAGTGAGGGAGAAGCCTGCAGCTTGGGGGGAGCAGGGCTGGCAGAAACTGCACTGACCGGCTGCTGGCCCATCAGCAGCCACTGCCCCACCCTCGCAGCCACCACTCCCCCCCCCCATTATTTTCCATCCTCGCTGTCACGAATGCACTCTACAACCTGAACTGGACTGCAGGGCTGAGGTGGGGAAGATTTATAACCACCTCCCTAAGCCACGGGGATGGGTCTAGATTGCAGAGTCGTGGACGTGTAGCCGGGTCAGGGTAGGAGAGTGGAGAGGGTAGAAGGTACTTGCCTATGGTCCGGGGTTGGAGAGTGTAGAATGGTCGAGGTCCATAAGCCGTGGTCGTGGAGTAGAGAGAGTAGAAGTCCGTTAAACTAGCCGGGGTCCAGGGGAGCAAAAAGAGACAGGTCAGGTACAAGCAGGGTCACAACAGGGATACGTAAACTGACAGAGACAGGTACTCAGGCTGCAAATGAGCACGGTGCATAGAAGGGGCTATGCTCAGCAACAAGACAGAAGGCTGGGTGGATATAAATAGGAAGATGGACCAATGAAGAGAAGGCAGGGGGGCGTAACTAGGAATAGGTAGTGAACTAATTCTGTAGGCTGTAGTTACCTGTAACGCTTGCGCAGCCCACGAGCAAGATAGGACCCCAGTACTGAGGTGGGGAAGTAGTAAACCACGCACACACAGCAGCGGAAGCGTGCCTGGCAGGCAGATTGTCAAACATAGCCGGGTCTCGGTTGGAGAGAGTGGGTTAGTTGATACTTGCCAGGGTTTTGGATTGGAGAGGTCAGAATAGTCAAGTCCGTTAGCCGTGGTCTGGGGTTGGAGAGTTCAGAATAGTGGAAGTCCGTATAGCCGTGGTCTGGGGTTGGAGAGTTCAGAATAGTGGAAGTCCGTATAGCCGTGGTCTGGGGTTGGAGAGTTCAGAATAGTGGAAGTCCGTATAGCCGTGGTCTGGGGTTGGAGAGTTCAGAATAGTGGAAGTCCGTATAGCCGTGGTCTGGGGTTGGAGAAGTTAGAATTGTAGAGATCCGTATAGCCATGGTCTGAGTTGGAGAGATCCGCAGAGTTGAGGGTAAGCCGGGGTCAGTATTCAGAGGGGTTCCAAGGTCAAGTCGGGTCGGTACACGAAGTGTCAACTGCAGGATGAGATGCGGGATTTGGCTTCTCCTCACTTTTAAAGCTTTACACTATTCTGCTCCTCCTTACATCTCAGCCCTAATTTCTCGTTATGCACCATCCCGACTCTTGCGTTCTTCTCAAGGATGTCTTCTTTCTACCCCCTTTGTATCTAAAGCCCTCTCCCGCCTTAAACCTTTTTCACTGACTGCCCCACACCTCTGGAACGCCCTTCCCCTCAGTACACGACTAGCACTCTCTCTATCCACCTTTAAGACCCACCTTAAGACACATGTTAATGTTACTTTTATGTCTGAAGCACTTATTCCCATGATCTGTTATTTATATTATCTGTTATTTATTTGATTACCAAATGTATTACTGCTGTGAAGCGCTATGTACATTAATGGCGCTATATAAATAAAGACATACAATACAGGAGAAACACAAGGACAGGAAGCAAGGCACAACGGACGCAGGAGCTCAAGGCTACAACAAGTTATGCTCAGCGATGTGGGAAAGGAACTGCAGGGTATCATCACGTGTGCGCGCCACGCGAGAGAGAAGCGCGGTGCGTCCGAGGGGGCGGAGTCACGCTCCGTGGCACACTAGAAGAGCTGCGCTTACACGCGCGCTCTGTAAACAGAGCAGGGGTGCGGGCATGCACTGGTGCCAGAGTGGAAGTCTGAGACAATGCAGGTAAGGAGGGAACATTACGCAAAGGACGTGTTCCCCGATTCCTTACATTACCTTGGAGGCCAGTGCAGCACAGCTGATGGTAGTCCCTGCATTAGTTGCTGCATGGCGTGCATGCGCGGGGGGAGCGCGATATGCACGCGCGGGGGTTGCGCGATGTGCACGCGTGGGTGGCGCAAGACATGAACGTGCGGGAGGTGCGCGATGTGCAGCGACTGCGTTGCTGTCTTGAGCAGGCGAAGTGACGCCATCATGGGCGCGCGTCTGCCTGTTACAGTGCTGGGCGCGCACTCAGAGTGTCTGGTGTGAGGTGTCGGGAGGCCGGGGCTTCGGCGCGACCCTTACACTCGCTACCTCATCGCTCAGTCGCCTCAATCCAGCACCCTGAGTCAAGGTAATTCATACTGAGTAGCCACATAATACAGTACACTGAGAGAGAGGGGGGGAGAGAGAGAGAGAATGATACAACTACAGAACTACTGTATGTGCCAATTTGCATGTACATATTATATGTCATATTACAATTTATACTGACAGAGATTTGTCATCATTGATTAGAAGCTGTGCCAATCCAAGTGAAACGGTGTTAACTCTCAACAGCTGAAAAAAAGAAAATGATTATATATATATATATTATAGGGCTGATGTGCAAACCAATTATGTTTGTTGAATGAATTAAAGGGTCATTCCCATGTAGGTCCAAGTGACTTAATGACAGTGTTATGTTTTATTGGTTCAAAGGTCCCTCGTAGGACTAAGTGACATCATGACAGGCAATCTTGGGAGTCTTGGAGAGATTTAACTGGAAACAGTACCAATCTTGATCCATACACATGTAGTATACAATTTTATAAGCGATCTGGAATTCTGATTAACCTGTAGCTAGGTGCCTTGGAGCTTACAGAGGCTTATTAGAGGACATTAGAGATAATGTTGACACTAAGTTGTCACTGGTGCTCATTCAATATGCTGTTTCGTCTCAGTTCCTGTCCTGAAGAAGAGATGAACTCATTTCAGATAAATGTGACTGATATATTCTTTAGTACGGGGAAGCAGCTTGAGTAAGAGCCATCTACTGTAAAACATTTCTGTGTGGTTTTAGAAGGAGTAATAATAATACCTTTAAGTTACTAATTTAGCGGGTACAATATTAAATTGCTTTAGCTCTGTAAATAACACTATGGATCTGGAGTACCTGTCTGGAGACATAAGTTGGTAACTTTGAACAACCAAAACGCTTTCATTTCACGTTAAACACGTGAGTGCAAATTTTATAGAAACTCCAGCATTGAAGCTATTTTGTTGGAGTAGACAATATTGCACTATTTTGTGTTTTTACTTTCTTTTACATGTCCTGATGTGATTTGCGCACCTGTTTCTCCTTCGTTTGCTGATTGAATTTGGTTTGAATTCTACGTCAGGAGCTGCACTCATTAAGGATAGTATATCATCTGTGTTACCTTTGATTTATTTGTGATATTATTTGCGCTTGTTTTTTCTTTTCACATGTAAATAACACTGCCATGTTTTATGCATTATTCATCCCTAGAAGAGTTGTGGATGGGGAACAATGTCACAATGTTTTACAATTGGGCAAGGTTATATGATTTATTACAATACCTGATCGTAAAAAATGATTTAAACACTACCTACCACCAGACAACCTCCCCCCCCCAAAGATGCTTATAAGGTATTGCCTTACTAACCCTTAGTAACAAGGGGATTAACACCTATCCAGTGGTGGATTTACAAATCTACAAATCCGCCGCCCTTAGGCATCTGGTGCAGCCCTCTTCCTTCATGCCACCCTGCTCCACCTTCAGCGTCACGGCGTCAAATGACACTGTGCTGTCACATGGTCGCATGGAGTCGCAATGCCATGGTAACGTGATGGTAAGGCATCGTTGCCATGACATGGCGACACTGTGTGATGTCACATTGCCGTGGCAATGCGACACCATGTGACAACACAGCATCATTTGACACCACAACGCTGAAGGAGGAGGGCAGCATGAATGACAAGGTAAGAACTTTACAGAGGCTTCACGATCTCCCCCGGCAATCAGTGGGGAAGAGAGTGGAGCCTCTGTATATGGGGAAAAAAAAAGGAAATTTGCCGCCCCAGGACTGGGCCTACAGGTGCGCCGATGAGCATTCTAAAACTTGCCTTGGAAAATCTGGGGCAATCACCAACAAGACCCAGTACATGCTGGGTACATGCTGCAACATTTCAGTGACATTTCTGCAGACAGACTAATGGCCCATCGGATTAACACAGCAGGGGTCCCTGGCAGTCCCATTCAGTTTTAGAATACTCGTCGGCGCACCTGTATTTGACCAAATGGGAAATCCGCCACTGTACCTATCCTCTCCCCTCAAGGGAACCTATCCACCCACATCAAGTTGAGAGGACATAGTATCCCCAGTGGCATTCTATGTATTAATGACAATTTCAAATCTATTTCAATCTACTCTGTAATACTGTTTTATACCATGTTTATTTTTAACAGTTGCTTTTGATTTCTGTTTGAAGCATGACCGACGGCCCTATTAGCCACCTATGGTTAATAGTGCTGTGAGTCAACCCTATTGACAGAGGGGGAGGGTCGCTAGGAAGGTGGGTGGTTAGGCCTGAGGGGGAGAGGGTCCCATTTATTAAAGGACACATTTACTTATGTACCTCCAAATAGAGTCACTTATGCTCCACGGGGAATGATGGTAATTTAGATTAGTATAGGAGTCTGGATTTAAAATGTTTGGTATATTCCTGGGAGAACTGTTAGATTTTCATGATTTGTTGCTCAACATTAGGTCATGTGAAATCTATGGCGACCTTCACACATCTCTAGCTGACACAGGGATATGAACCAGTCTCCCCTGCTTCAAAGTCAGTGTACTATTTTTAGAGTCAGGGCCTTTACTCACTGAGCCGCTCCTTCAGCTGTATAATAGGATATGTCAAAGTCTACACCTGTGTTCCCCGTGTTTTCTTTTACAGAAAGCTCGACAGTAACTTGGCGTCAACGCTCCTAGCGAACAATCTATATCCAATATAATAGAAACTAGAAATGTGCAATCTTGGTTTGTTTCATGTGGATGTACCTGTTTTACAAACATTTCCCACAACAGTGAAAATATTCGGCAAAGCTTCTTATGCATTGTTCTACTTTCAACATGTAACGGTGTTTCCCCCACCCAATGGGAGATTCCCCTGTCACCAGGTGTATGGTGCATGCTACCTGTTGGCTCACAGAATGCTGAGTAGTCTGCCGATGGTTGTGGGGACTGCAGGACAGGCTTCTGGGGTATATACCTGATATTTACTCCATGGTACACAGCGCCTCCATCTGCCGCAGGCTCCAGATGTATGGAGGCAATCTCCTACGGTAGAAACGGTTACCTCTCCCCCCAGTAAGATCACACACCAGGCAGGAGGTATATTCAACTGGAACTGGTTTTATTCTTCTGCTCACATACAGTATCAAGGCAATCCCTGCCCAATACAGTCACTGGCCTGGTCTCCAAACTTAGGATTGTCCCTGGACCGTCACTATGGGTCAAGGGCCCCCGCAGCAGTCCCTGCTCTTCCCGGGCCCTCTACCAGGACCAGGGGAAAAGGTAAACACTCACTCCTCCCCTTAGGGGAGAGGACCAGGTCCTGCCAGTGCACAGCAGCCCTGCGGGATACCTTGTCTCTCTCAATGGTAGAGACACTAATGAATTTCGGGTTGCTACTCCCTTAAGTACAGTAGGGGGAAGGTACTAGGTTTGAACCCAGGATTTGGCAGAACACAGACCTAGTCCCACCGCCTACCCTGTCACTCAAGGGAAGCTGCCTGTGTGGGGAAAACCCATAATTGGCACTGCCTGCTCTTACCATGGCTTGCGTGCCTACGAGGGCAGACTGGTAGCCAAACCAGGCATGGCTACAAACATAAAAACGTTCCCTGTGGAAATTCACCAATTGTTTTGTTATGATCACAAAAAATTACGAAGCTGGCAGCAAAAACAACAAAGTTTTTCAAAAAAATCCACAAACTTAATGACAAAAATTAAATTTCTAAAGTATTGCAAGATACTGGGTTTTGCCAATGTATGTATAAGTCTGCCATGGTCACAAAAAAATCGAGAAGGTCCACAACTGATTAAGTTCGCAGTCGTGCAGAAATATTTCAGTAATTTCTAGTAAGAGCCTTGATTATAAAGCTTCTTACGTAAGATACCAAAGCAACCATAAACCGCCCCAGAAACATTTTAAACAATGGATTCTCCACCGTATATATTTTGCTCGTGCTCAAAAGCTTCAGCTAATTGGTTCAGCTGGGAATTGGTGACATACTTACTATATGTATTCATATTGATGGCCAACTCAGTAGCTCAGACAAATGTTTTTGTTTCATCAGAAGGATTTGTGTATTAAATTTATACAGGTATTAACTCGGATAAACGTTTATATCAGAAGGAATGTATCAGTTCTCCTGTAGCATAAATAAAATTCACTGATACAGGGGCTCAAGTAAATGTTTTAATCATAAAAAGTGTGTCTCCACTCCTGCTGCATAAATGTATTTAACATCTCTGCCATTGCATATTTAACATAAAAAGGAGCCAATTGAATCTACTTTTCTGTATGTAGGACAAGTCTACTTAGGCTTATAATATATAATTGGGCCCCCATGATCTTAATATGTTTAAAGTGTATTCATTTATTAATAAACGTATTACTTTATTACATATTAAAAATGGGAAACATTAACCCTCATTAGAAGTGGAAACTGCTGGCAATGTTTTTGAGTCTGACATGCAGGTAAATACCCTGTCTTGACCAGTGTAGATAATCAGTTTGCAATGAAGTGCAAATACATGGTGTAATCAGAGGTTACCTATTAATCCCATATAATCTGGGGTCCTTGTAAAGTGACCTGTTTCCTACTGTAAGAAAGTGCTTTCTATGTTTTGATTAAGGTTGCTAGCCCAGCTACAGTCAAGTGAAGTACTAGCCATGCATCCTGTAAATACTTAAGTGAATGTACAAAATATAAATTGCATTTATATAGATCTTTAATATCTGAAAATAGTTAACTACCAATATAATCTAGTGTACCCTACCCCATTTCTGTATTTGTATTGTATTGTATGTCTTTATTTATATAGCGCCATAAATGTACATAGCGCGTCACAGTAGTAATACACATGTTGTAATCATATAAATAACAAATAATATAAATAACAGGTCATGGGAATAAGTGCTTCAGACATAAAAGTAACATTAAGGAAGAGGAGTCCCTGCTCCGAGGATCTTACAATATAATTGTATGAATATCAATGGGTTAATTTCACTAAGGGTAATGTGAATGTACAATCTATTTGGCCATTTTCAAACCCCACAGAGGTGTGACATCACTGGAAGAGAGGAGTGAACTATAGTGTATACAAGACCTAGCCCATCACTTTCCAGATAAGTATAGTTTTGTTCCAGTTAATGTTCATGTTGCTATTATGCTCTCTAAGGCTGAGATTATAGTGCTCGCCATGGCGCGCGTGTGCATGTGCGTGCGTGCGTGCGCAGCGAGAATAACAGACTTCTTCCCTATGAGGCCGCCCATAGTGCACACAACAGCGCTAGCGATGCAGAGAAACTGCGCAGAAGATTTTTGAAAAAAACAAATTATTTTGTCTTTTTGCGCAACGGCCACGTCACGTGAGCGGTTCAGCCAATGAGGGCGAACCAGCCTTGTGACGCGTCCACCAAGGCCCCGCCACGCCTCCCCATCGCCCCAGACCTCAGTGCAGGGAGCGTGCGCCTACTATAATCTCAGCCTAGGTGTTTAGAGAGCTTTTCATTAGTCCCTATGTGTATTATTTTATTAGACGCAAAGTAACTTTAGAAGTATTAGAGTTATATGATTTCGACCCTATATAGTTAGGTTAAGTGAATATAGGATAAAGATTCCTACTGTAAGACACCAAAAAAGATCCTTATTCCTCAGATCCGGGATGAAGTATGATATTCTAAAAGCTCCTATCTAAAAGGGACATTGAAGAAGTGTCGTATCCAGAAATCTCCTTGTTATAGGGATCCCGGGGATTCCCAGGGCTCCGCAGAGACAAACCCTTCGGGTCTCAATGGCAGAGTAGTGCATTGTACTTAGATATCAAATACTGATATTTCTCAAGACTGTGCCTTCTCCGTATGATATCTGTGATATAACAGAGGATGAACCCGTTCCCTACTGTCCGTGTGCTTATTTTTCAACCTATTCTGTGGCCGTGCTTTCCATATCGTCTAATTAAATGTCTCCATGTTCTTTTGCAAATGTCTCTGGTGACTATTTTTCCATCATCTTTCACACATGCCCAGCCCATGGCCGAAACCAAAACCCCAGAGAAGATATGCAATAGTTAAGAGGTAAGCTCAGCGTAGTGTTCCCTGCGTGTATATCTCTGCAGCCAGCTAGGAGTTACATTAGATTGAATGTAGGTTGTGACACCTTTTAGCGGGTCAACATTAGGGTTTTTCATATATGAAATTATAATGTACAGAGCTTTTAAAACCTCATAGGTTTCTTCTTCAAGTGTACGCTAATCAGTGGCCTATACGTTTTAATTTCTTCCATGGACTATGAGTTGAATTATCTTGTTATCCCTCTGCTTCAATGAGGAAAACTATGACTGCATCTCCAGTATTGCCAAACTGGTTTTTGGTTTTCCACATAACTCTTTTCTGTAGAGATACAGGTTTAATAATAGCCGGAATCCACTGGGATTAGCGTTAGCTCACATGGACAGGACCAAAGTATCAAGATGACATTGAGCCACCTTGTTAATAGATAATGGGCTTTAAAGTGCTCTGAAGTTTAGCACAATTTTACGAATATGGCAATATTGTGCGAAGTATCAAACTGCTACTTTATACTGTGCAAAGAAAAATGTTTCTCTGGGGTCAATTTGCACCAGGGTCATGTGTAAGTTGCTTTTTGCACTTTTTCCGTTTGATGTCAATATCCTAGGTGCAGAAGTTAGAGCTACTACAAATGTGACTCATTTTATATAAGCAAAAAGAAAACACAATGGAATTGTATGTATGTGTAACACGGTTCTCCCTCCCCCCTTCCCCCCAATCTCACATAGGGACCAGTGCTGGGGAGATAGGCGTATTACCATGTGTGTGGTGCTATACCTGTAGGCTGCAGGAGTTCTGAGTCGTCTGCTTAGAGGGTAATGGGACAGGAACAGGACAGGCTTAGACAGATCTCTGGGTTCTTACTGGGTGTTTTCAGCGCCTCCAGCTGTGATGGAACCCACGGTGTGTGAGTGTCAGCCCCCATCACTGCACTCCTTACCCCTCCTGCCCAGGAACTGACACCAGGCAGAGGTATATTTGAACTGGATTTATTATGGCGATTGCTGCAGCAGCTCTTCATGGCAGCATAGTATCTCTGAGATCCCAGGACCTCTAGATGGGTCTGCCCCTATAGTGTGGGGCTCTGGTCTTGATGGTCTCTAGGCCATCCGGCCTAGAGTGGGCCTGCTTTCCCCCGATGGGGAAGACTGACAGCCTCCCTCTCTCCTTGGGGACCAGAATCAGACTCTCTAACTTTTAGCTACTCCCCTTGTAAAACCCTGGAAGGGGCGGGCTTATGGACTGTACCCACCTCCAAGGGGCTGTGCACAGGCCATGAGTCACCACCTTCCTACACTTTCAAGGGAAGCAGAAGGGGGGTCACTGGCCCATAGATTAACCCACTACTGCCTGGAACTTAACAGGACTTACATAGCAGATATACTATGTGCGGAAAGAAGGGTCCAATTGGACATACCCTGTTATATATGTATGTATGTATGTCTTTATTAACATAGATAATAATATTACCCCATTTGACTTCTCTCCTATACTGCTCCAACAACAACTCGCAGATCTCTCAATGAGTGGTGCTAAGTTGAAACAAACCAAATTCTTACTTCTGAGAGAAGAAACACACCATAAATGTGATGCTCATCTTCAACTTGAACTTAGACCGCGTTTATAGTGCCGGCGACATCACCCGTCGCCACAGGCGAAAGTTAAACTTTAGTTTTAAGCGACGTCGCTGGCGACAAGGCCAGTGACGTCACCAAGGAGGAGGACAGCGCTCTGTGATTGGTTTAGAGACAGTCACATGTGGCGACTGTCTCTAAAAAAAATCAAATTTAACTGGCTTCAAAATTTCAATTGATTTGTTTTGGAGCGATGTTGCGTCGCCAGGCACTATAAGCACAGCCTTAGTCTTTACAGAGTAAAACATGCCAGTTTGGAGGGGTTGTTCTTCTTGTGTCTTTGTTTGATGTTTTTTTTTAGAACTACGCACAAGCAATAGCTTGGTCTGTCAAGGTTGCCATATAAGCAGATTCTCCATGGTCTATAGTTTTCAACACTTGTATGTGTTTGTGTCAGTAGCCCCATTTGATCATGTTAGACTTTGATCTGCCCGTTTGCGTGCGTGGCATTTCAGCCATCACCATACTGACCAGTCTGTATTGGCCCACTGGGGAAAGTCCTCCTGGGCTTCCAGATCTATTTCAGTTCATCTTAAAGCATTTAGTCTTTAATTCCATAACCTCAGTTGTGCCTTGCCACCCAAAGGCACAACACTGGTCATAAAACTCAATTTAAGGTATTTAGTTACTCCTGTGTGAACATATAGTGGATACCTTAAAATCTTCCATCTTCAGTGATCTTTCTCTTTCTTTCTCCCTTCTGATATCAGCGGGTGCAATGCCAGACAAGTACGGACAGGTTAACATTTAGTGTTGGCTTTAGGCATCTTGTTATTCCATGACAGCTGTCATTTAGAACAGGGGTTAGTTTATTGGCATGGAATTATAGTTAATACATACTTTGCTGTGGAGTTTATAGCAGTGGTTCTTAAATTAGCTGGGTTGACGTTCCATCCAATGTCACCCCAAGTAGAAAGGGTTTGGATGATTAGCCATTGAGACTCTCCATCCCAGGTGATGTTGAGTTTCCTTTTATTTCTCAATGACATAGGTGAACAGCTGGCTACCTGTGTCTTTGTTGAGATGGTGCCACGCTTTTGTTTCTTTGGCGAAATAACTAATTATCAAAAACATATGTTATGTTGAATGAAGAAATAACAAGAGCTTCATTAATAGTTAAGGATCTGCAGGTTTTAATGCAGTATTGATGTTGTAATGTGATTTCCAGCTGTCTTTGAACTACAATGGTATTTACAGTAACTCTCCATCAATATGGGACAGAAATTGCCCTTTCTGTCGGAGTGAAAATTCAACCCAGCAGCCACAATGTTGCCAGGCAACATTTTGATACCTGTCTTCTGGGGTATCAGTCAGAGTTGCCATGGTAACTACATCCTGTCTTCCTAGGGACCAACTATGGAAACTGTTGTTACCATGGTGATATATCAGCTACAGCAGAGCAGGGTCATAGTCCATGACTATAATCTGGACAGATTTGTTTTATTATCACCCTAATGTCATTTATTTGTTCCTTTAATTGTTGTGAGCACTCATTTGTGTTCTCCAATATTAAGGATGATGAAAATCATAAGGGTGTAAGGGGGGCAGATGTTTGGAAAGTAGTTGCCCTGGCAACAGAGTTAGGGCGTATCAGATGGTGGTTGCCATGGAGATCTGGATGCTGACGACGGCTGGTAGGGTTGGGAGGACAGATTGGCTTCATGCTTATCTGCAGGCTTGTCAGTCAGAGCCCTTGCCGTCCTCACCTTCAAGATAACAGAGAGCACCCAGCAGAAGGGGAGTAAGACAGAGGAATAGTAAGAGGAGAGGAAAGAAAAGAAATAGGAGGCAGATACGGAGGGAAGAGGTGACCAGGGAAATAGGGAAATACAGGGGACATTTAAGGAAAGATATATTATTATAAACATATTTAAATATACAATATATTGAGAGAGGGTGAGTGAAAGGCAGATACAAGAGAGAGAGGCATTGGGAGAAAGATAGAAAAGGAGAGAGGAGGGTGAGAGACCCATATAGAGGGAACAGGAGAGAGGGAAAAGGAGAGAGGGAGAAGGAGAGAGGGAGAGAAAGAGAGAGAGATATTAATGGGATATATATCCATATAATTATATTTAGAGAGAAGATATTTCTATTAAAAACAGGAAGTGAAAGAGATTACCTAACTAAGCAAAGACCCATCCTAGCTGCTGTGATACCTTTATCCCACCACTCTCCAAGCCAGTAAGGACCATCACAGGGTGATACCAGCATGGCAGCCATCACCTGCACACGTTTCAGTGAGGAATACCAACTCTTCGAGGAACTGGGAAAGTAAGTTATAAGGGGTTTGCATATTTCCCTGCTGCTTCCTTGGGATTTTATTAAAAGGTGGTTAGGGAGAGGGGAGATACAAATATATTATGGGGCTTTTCTAAACCAAAATGTAGGAGAGGGTAAGGCATTCAAATATTGTTGCCGAATTTCAAAGGCTGATATATGTTTTCTATCGTTGGGCAATCAGGGGTAGGTTTGCCATCAGGTAATGTTACCCTATGGACTGTGCAATGCTATTACCTGGTGATAACCCAACTACTGATTGCTTCATTACATCGTAACTTACAATGCTAGGGTACATTTAAATGGAAAGTTATGAAAGGGTGTAAACATGTTGGTTCATGACATACTCCCAAAGGACATCTGCTCATTGTGGTTGCATTGTTTAGGGATTAAATTTGGATCTGGAACTGGTTAGAGACCATGAGGCTTTGTGAAGGAAGCTCTGTGTGTGCCCTATTTACAATCTACATGCTTTCTTCAGTCTCCTCCAGTTTCTGTAGGGGTAGATGACTTCATGGTAACAGCTGTTGTACTGTATTAGGGTTTATAGCACTCCCCTGTCATTACCCTGTTTATCTGTATATGTGTCTTCATTGCAAGACATGGAATCCCGGTTTGATGGGCTGAAGCACCAGGCAGCTCTGTGGTTTGGGGTTGGGTCCTCAAAACAAATCCACTGCCTTAGTAACATGCTGTGTTTTTCAACCTATGATTGTTAAAAGGTGACTGTAAGCACATAATTGCTGGAGCAATGATTTGCAGACCTCCTCAGCATTAATTACATATGTTAACACATTACCTGCAGTGAATGCTATCTGCTAATAGCTTCAAGGTTAATCATTTCAGAGTTCCTTATAGGAAATTGGATCTACAGTAACATATGGTTGTTTGGTGTACTGGGAATTGTCTAACACGAATCAAGGGCATCTTAACCCTTCCAATTGTCAGCTTGTCAAGTGCTATCTACTGTATGTGAAGAGCTGCCTACAATATTTCCTGATGTATGTTACACAATTCTGTCCCTGCTTTACTAATAATATATTGAAGCATAAAAAGCGTTTGTGCTACTCTAATTCTAATGTACATAAATGCATGTGGAAGTGCATCTGTTTGTAGATGCCTAGTTAGAACCTACTGTATGTGAATAACAGTGTAGCAGTAATTGTGTGCATACATTTAACATTGTGTATGGATAGGTGGTGTGTATTAAATGTAGGTCAAATATATAGGAAAGTGTCCTACTGGCAAAACTGTGACAAAAAAGTGGTTGAGAATAACAGCACCAGATTTATTAAAGAAGACCATCACATCGAAATCTGATGCAGTTTGCATATGTATTTATTAGCCCCCTCTATGTGTAAACGAATGCTGTGTGCTTGTCTAATTATACCAATGGGCAAGTACTGACCTCCAAGCCTAGTCATCTATGCTTTAACCAACAGTGAGAACAACAGAAAGAGCAGCAACAGCAGCATGTGTATAAAAGGAAATACATCCTGTTGCGAGCAAAACATTGGTTTAATCATACATCTGGTGCTAATTATTTGTCCCACTATGGCACCAACTTTGCATTTTTTTATATATGGCCCCAAATGCATGTGAATGTTAATCTGTTTGAGTTTGTGTGACCAAGAATGTACAGGCTGAACAATTAAATGTGATATTTGATACACCCCAAGCTGGAACGGCTGTTTCTCATACAGCTTCTCCCCACCCACTGCAGTGTAATGAAATGTAGCACAAAAAGCTTTAATGGGAGACCCTTCGCTGCTCTCCAGACCAGTCCCTAGAGCCGGGGTGGCCAACTCCAGTCCTCAAGGCAAACAAACAGGTCAGGTTTTCAGGATCTATCTGCTTCAGCACAGGTGGCTCAATCAGTGTCTCGGTCATTACAACTGAGCCACTGATTGGGCCACCTGTGCTGAAGCCAGGATATCCTGAAAACCAGACCTGTTGGCGGCCCTTGAGGACTGGAGTTGGCCACATATCAATGGTACTTTGCAGAGACATCTGAAGGGCCATTTGCTGCTTCATAGATTGGCTGCAGTTTTTAGCACAGCCCTCCTATGCAAAAATGAGTTATGAAATGAATACAGTACAGAGCTTTTGACTCCATGTTGGCTTACAGTATTTCAATCAAATCTAATTAAACAACAGAGCTGAAGCAGGTAGCACTTTAGGCATTTCATATGGATAGTGCACATAAGTGGCACAATAGCTTCTAATATGTCCATTGACCAAATTATATGCCAACCATTTCAACATGCAAATTCCTGGTGAAGGGCATTTTACTAAAAATATAGTTTTGTCTTTGTCATTCATGGGAATAAAAATGTAGATGTGATTTAATATCTGCTAAACATATGTTCCTATTTCTGCCAAGATATCTTGAAAAATAATACACTCACATTGATGGGTATTTGATAAAACAGACCTGTCAAGTAATTTGTAATAAGTCCCAGTTGTTGCCAGGAAATCATCAAGTCCCAACCTTCAGACAACAAAGAGTATCGTTCATCAAAGTCAAAATTATTGCATTTATTGTCATACAGTGGGCCAGAATCTTTGCGTTATTTGATAGTTAGGGTATAAAGTGCATGATTGAATGATGAAAAATAGGGCATTTAAGGGAAGCAGTGCCTCTTCGTTTTTTGAGGCATCGAAGCCTCATCTCAGGCTGATTAGCCCTGTTATTAAGTCAGAAGGGCATTCACACTATCTTATTCTGTACTTCAGCTCAAAAAGGAACTGAAAACATATTTAAAAAAAAAAAAAAAGAACATCAGAGTGTTTTTAGGTTACAATAATTCCGTGAGCCAAATCCTTAGTCCATCTCATAAAAATGAATTTGGTCAGGTGAGCATTTTCCTTGTTTTATTTTTAAGCCGTAAATATTAGCGTAGGTAGGAAAAAAAAGTTGTGTTTTCCATACAGTAGATTTATCTTCATTAAAACCAGGGAGACGGGATATGATGTCAGTAGTACTGTATGTATGCAGAACGCAATACATGCTTAAAACAAAATACCAGTACAGTAAGACCCCTGAATTCATGCTGTAGGGTACAGATGACAGGTCTATCAATGACCTCTGATGCTAGTGTTTGATTACAAGGTGACCAGTGCCAGATTAAGCCTTTTTATTTAATCCCTGTGTCCTGGTAATTAGAAACGGCTACTTCTACAGTAAAACCTGATTAGTGAGTAGCCCATTTTTTTAGTGTCTCTTTAGTTGCAATGTAATGTATGGGATTAGGTGAATATTGTCAAGGATCCGCATCCATTATTTCCTTGACTTATCCTGCGCCATGTTTACTAAGCAAGTGTTCACTCTGTTCGCGAGTAAAACATTCAGATTCACAAGTACCACACCATGGAATATTCTTGACTACATAAGTCTACTTGAACTCTGCATAAGGGCACCTGAGCATTTTTCTACATACAGTATTTACTAAGCAGTCTTAAATCAGAAGATACTTTCCAGCGCTGGAAGGCACCCTGCAGCCCTTTAAAAAATTAATGGGCTGTAAGGTGTCTTCCAGAGCGGTAAGATGTCTTACGGCAGAAGACTGCTTAGTAAATAGGAACCATGATGCTCTCTGCTGCCCCAGAATCCAACAAGTCTTGTTAATCCTGCAAAGTTAAATGTGGGCAGTTCCCAGTTTGTGGACAGTTCCAGGGTTAAAGAGTGTAAGGCCTCCTAATTGAGAGAAGATCAGGCCATCTTTAGTACAGTGTATACATCTTTTCGTAAAGAGGCAAGCCAAGCTGTTTTTTTCTCCTAATTTAATTAATTTTTTTTTAATAAAGGGGTCTGTGGCGCTGAACCCTATTAATTTCAGCACAAATTACCCCCTGCTTCCTGAGGTACTCACCTCCATGGTGGGTGCCGGTAGCCACTCCAGGGCTCATATTATGGCTGCTTTTCAAATCTTCCTGTGGGCCAACAGGAAGCAGTGACGTCACCCAGCCCATCCTATTGGCCTATGTGACTGGGGGAGGGGCGGGCTTTAAACTGCAGAAACCTGCAGGGGATACCGGCACACCCCCTTCGGAGGCAAGTATCTCCGAAAGCAGGGGGTCCCTGGATCTGAAATGAACGTGGTTCATCTATGAAGACCCCCCTGCTGCAAACCTGTATTTTAAAAAAAAATGCTTTGATTGCTCCTTTAATGTACCTTATATTTGCAAATTGGAGTTAAAAATGCAATGTGCGTTATCAGTGCGTTATCAACCTTCTTTTTGCAGTAGACATGCTCATTGATGTGACTGTTCAGATAGCCTTACCTATGGCGATGAAAGTCTATGCAAACTCTCTTTTTCACACATTGACACTGTCCAGTAGTTAACTCAGACTATTCTAGAATCCGAGAGAGTCCCCCTTTATATTTATCTCTGCCCTCCCCTCCCCCCTAGTGGGACAGGCAGCTCATTATACCTTAATTTCAAAGGAATTACCTGCTGGACGCATTATTCTGACCATTAAAATTTTTATAATGAGTCCTCCATCGCAGTAGCATACAAAGATGGCAAAAACCTTTCAGAAATTGCAACAAAAAAAAAGTGATCACTCTCTGCAGATGTGCACAGAGCCCAAAATTATGCAAATTTGCTCACCAGGTTAGTGTTATGCAATTCTACATAATTAGACCTCAGAGTCGTGGGAAGCCTAGTGATATATGTGCACATACTCTGACTATACACCCTCACTGAAGCACATTTTAGGTTTTTATTCCTTTCATGGTTACCATGGTAACATCAGAAATGTTTAATTATAAAACACTTTGATTTCCAAGAACATGATCATACATACTTACTCACAGTTGTTTGTTTGTTTTCTCTCTGCTAATAATGCTCTGTGTTTAGAACCCCACAGTACAAGTAATTCTTCGTTCTATATCACGCATGATGCATGTTCGTCCTGTAGGTCACATGCAGTGTAGCACTTTATACAATGACATTCTTCTTGGCAATGCCCTGGTTTTGGCTCAACACAATACAACATGTTCTTGGTTTCTCTTAACATTTCACAGTTTCTCTTTGTAATGCTCTTGGATTGGGTCACCCATGGTTGGCTCTAGCAATGTTTGGTCCTGTTCGGTCTGTGCATGATGGTGCCTTCTACTCCTTTCATGATACCACTGATAAGCCTTCTACGCCCACTACATTAAATTGTGTAGGGAGAATGTTAAAAGGGATAAAAAGTCAGACCCACTTCAACGAAAATGACCCAATAACCAAGGCTTTGGAAATGTTGACTACCTGCATTGGTCCACTGTGGGAGGCCACTTGTCCCCGTGGGAGCCTCGCAACAAAAAAAAAAAAGGCTACAGCTGCTGCGGAGATTTTGGGAGCACAGCTGTCAATCACCACTCTGCTTCTCCAAGTCACGCACCACAATACCTAGTATAGCATTATTATGTCCTGTATTATGGGACGCGAGTCGACGTCTGGTAGCAGAGTCGCTCTCGACTGTGGTCTTTTAGCTCCACAAAATAATCAGCAATTTTCGACGTCCCAACATGTGTTTATAGATTAAAGGGTCAGTCCCATGTAAGATCGATATTATATAATAATAGTGATCCCATAGAGGTTGAGGGTAGCAACTTGGTACATATTTCACAGGAAGCTGTGCAAACCTCCCTGGCTCCAGCCTTGGGTTCATCATAGCAAGGCATTTGTACTGAAAAGGCATTGGCTATTGATTTTTCTCCCAATAGAACAATATTGTTACACGTAATATTATTGCTAACCAAAGTGTATTCCTATGGGTATGCTCTATAGTCGACACCATGTCATGATCATACCAGAGTTTATCATCTAAATATATCACTTTATAGAGTGGCATTCTTTGGGGTAGTGTTATACATTTGGCACTTCGTATTATGTTTGAAATACAGTTCAGTATTTAACACACTCTAGCATAGATTTACTTGAGTTAAACATTGAGTTTGTCATGGTATGTTAGAATGAATTCTCTGGGTTTGACACACTATATTATGTTACATATTAAGTTTATACTAAAACATGGGATTTGTTAATGTAGTAATCGGTTTGGCACACTATTGCTTTGGTTTCCTAGGCAGAACTCTGCACACTGTGTCATGAAAACCAAAGTGCTAGTGATCTAGTCTTAACCCAATAAAGTAAAATATTCTTAAGCGGTTAAAATGTTTGACACAGTATAATGTGGTTTTCCTTGAGATAACACTGGTCATGGATATGCTACAGCACAGCATTCAGACAGGCAGTGGATCAGTCCTGGATAGTATCTAGTAGACATGTTCAGAACTCCTGCTGTCTTTAGGTGCCATTATTTCTATTCTGAGCCCCGGTGCAGCTTCTGCAACAAATTCAATAAACTATTGACCAAACCATCTTTTCTTTCCTAGGGGAGCTTTCTCTATCGTCCGCAGATGTGTAAAAGTTTTATCTGCTCAGGAGTTTGCCGCAAAAATCATTAACACTAAGAAGCTTTCTGCCCGAGGTGAGTGTGGGGTAAAGAAACCAAGAAAACTTTCTGCGCCCCAGATGTTTCAGGTAGATAAAGTCAAACTCCATACTGGGTGTGCATCAGGAATACACCTGGATATTAGTTATGTGAAACTATAAAGATGAATGTAGGATGGAGATGGAAAGTTGTGCATGTGGAAAAAATATGGCAAAGAAATGTTAAATGTGGTGCGCTGCACAATATGGAAAAATATCATTGATAAATGTATGGTATATAATAATTTGCACTATGGTACAAAATCTCTTCTGTGGTTCTCCCGTAAGAAATAACCCACATAAACAAAGCAATAGAAAGAAAAGCAGAGTAAACTCTAATAAGTAAGAGTCTCCACACTGTTTGCTTCAAAAGTATTATATTAGTCAAACAAAAGAGTAAAAAGCAAAATTAGTATAACAAAGGCATACAGTACAAAGAACCGACACAGAACCCTTATGGCTTCGGGACAACACGTCAAGAGAAATGTGTGTGCCAGACACGGAAGTGAGGAAGAAGTAAAGAAGGGTGTAATGTACAGTAGGAGACAATCATGTGTATAAATGCACAGGAGACCATCGGGAAGAGTGTGGGAGTGAGTGAATATGGGAGAGAGAAAGGAATGGGATAGAGAGAACTGGAATGTCTCATTTATTTGAAATGCGGCTCACTCATCAGAAGGCAGTTTTTCTGTTATTAGAAACTTAGATTGTAAGCTCTTTGGGGGACAGGAACTCTTTTTCCTAATGTTTAAGTTTATGTCACGTGGGGTACTGCTGTAAAGCACTATGCACATGGATGGCCCTATATAAATAAAGATATACATACATTAGCATAGGAGTACCAGTTGCTCAACAGACCTCTACTGAGTCTCACTATTTGAAATCAGAATGATCTTTTCCCACAAATCTCAATCACTGTGATCCTTAAAACGTGGTGGCTTTGGGAAAAGAGTGTGAGAAAGACGTTTTGAGAATGTGGGAGCAAAATACAGATTGGATGACAGGGGGAAGTGAGTTGAAGAAGCGAGAGAGGTGTTCTAACTACAGTAAGTGCTTGATTGTGCATATACAGTAGGTAGAGCATGGCGAGTGAGAAAAAGTGAGAGAAAGATGGGGAAAAACAAAAAACGCCATACTTTCTAAATGGCGTTCAATAAATTGAATTGGTTTTTAAAATGTGCCAAAATAAATGTTTGTTTAGTAAATCTGGGTCAAAGTGTACGTGGGGAGGATAGAGTAAGAAAAGGATCAGGAGGAGAGACAAAGAGGTAATAATAGAGATGTATTTATACTAGAGAAGGGGAAGAGGGCAGATAAGAGAATAAAAGAGAGCCAGAGAGACCCAGCTGTTGTAAGAGGAGGTTTCCCCATCCTCCTCCCTTATTTTCTCTACACCATACATGTAGTCAGCAGGCAAGAAGAGCCTTTTTCTGATTTCAATGCTGCTGGGTGAGTTAACAGCAGATGGGAACCCGGGGAGGAAAGTGGCAGAGAAGCGAGTAAGATCAAACCTGCCGGCATAGCTGTGACAATGGCTCCTTATCCCTGTTCCACGAACCTTGAGACTGCCCGGAATTTTGACAGCTCGCACATCGGCAATGCTTCCATACAGTATTTGTGCTATATCCACTGCCTCTGCTCAAAATATTTTTGTGCTGTTAAATGGGACAGGTTAAAGCTCCTTAAGGCTTACTTGAACCGTGGGGACCTCTTATGCTGCTCCATTGTCCCCTGACGTCTGTGGACCCCCCAGTTCTCCTGCTCTCGCACCAGGCAGAATATGTGCCCGCCAGACGCAAAATGGCAGCAGAGTCCGGGCTCAGCCATGACGGCCTGGCAGCCATGCGGCTTTCTACTGGTGACCCCACGACCATCTTTGTAGTTCGGCAGCCATAATTGCAGATGTGTTTGTCAAAACCGACCTAAAAAAAAAGGACAAACATGTAGGTAACTGGCGGGTCCTGAACTCTGGGGGATTGAAAAAGATAAGGTAAAAAATATATATCAATTGAGGGGACGTGTGTGTGTGGGTAATTTAAAAAAACTTCTTGCTCCAAAAAACTTAAACTAAACAAGGCCTACATTGAATTACCCTTTATTTAAATAGATTGTTTAAATAAATTGTCCTTCCCTGCATTCAAGTACACTATATTTTAACCTCGTCTGCTAAAGCAATGTTTTGCTGGCTTAATAAAACTCTGACCAAGAATACAACATACAAAAAAAAGTTCAGGACTGAACAAAAGAAAAGTCAGTCGTGTGATTCACAAAATGCACACATTTTTTTAAATGGGACAAATTTGAAGAACAGGTGCATTTAAAGGCCACTAAAATCTCTTGGCAACAAGAACAGGCAGTATATGTGCTGCCAGCATAGAATTGTTTGTGATGGTTTTTCAGTGATTCCCCACTGTTTGATTACCTTCTGTTCCCTAATGCAATTACCCTATCATTGTGTTGGGGGAAAAAAAAAGAGTTTAAAGCACAGTGCTGTTACGCATCAATGGAACTGACCAGGGCGCTAAAGCCATGGCATTAATATTGGCCATGAGCACCGTAGGCTTTTTCCTATCGGATTATTACACACTCACATGCCAAGATCCTGAACATGGAGTTATATTTTGGTAACTGACACCCAATCATGCTTAGGTCCCATAAAAGACACATGGGCCTGCTCAAAATGTTATGAAACCCAAAGGTAGTCAAAAACACATTAACCTATGGCAGGGATCCATCAAGCCGCGATGCGGGAGTATCATACCCATGTCTGGCGGTAGCTGCAATTTAAGTCAATGGCAGTTACAAAGTTACATAGTTATGAGGTTGAAAAAAGACATACGTCCATTAAGTTCAAGCTATGCTAAATTTAGATGACAGATACTTTATCCTATATTTATACTTACATATATATTGATACAGAGGAAGGCAAACAACCCCACCGTGAAATAATGATCTCTAATGATATCTTCCAAGGGGAACATCCCTGGATCAACATCCTTCCCATGTTTACTTATTTGGTATATCCCTGTATACCTTCCTTTCTAAAAAGATGCCCAATTTTTTTTTTTTTTTTTAAAGATAGCTATTGTATCTGCTATCACAATCTCCATGGGTAATTAATTCCACATTTTAACTGCCCTTACTGTAAAGAACACTTTCCTTTGTTGCTGGTGAAATCTCCTTTCCTCCAACCTTAGGGGATGCCCCCGAGTCCTTTGTACTGCCCTTGGGATGAATAGTTCTTTTGAAAGCTCCTTGTATTGTCCCCAAATATATTTGTATATAGCTATCATATCATAAAGATGCCTCTTTTCTAACATAAACAAATCTAATTTAGCTAGCCTCTCCTCATGAATCAGAAGATCCATCCCCTTTATTAATTTGGTGGCTCTGCTCTGCACTCTCTCTAATTCCATAATGTCTTTTCTATGGAGTGGTGACCAAAATTGTACTCCATATTCAAGGTGTGGTCTTACTAATGCTTTATAAAGGGGAATCATTATGTTTACTTTCCTTCCATCCATTGCCCATTTAATGCAAGATAAGATCTTGTTTGCCTTTGCAGCTACTGCATGATATTGAGCACTATTGCTAAGCCTGCTGTCTACAAACACTTCTAAATTCTTCTCCATCAAGTTTTCTCCTAATTTATCCCCATTTAATTTGTAAGTTGCCTGTTTATTCTTGTTTCCCAAATGCATAACCTTACATTTATCTCTGTTAAACCTTATCTGCCATTTACCTGCCCAGGTTTCCAGTCTATCCAAGTCCTTTTGGAGAGAAATTACATCCTGCTCTGATTCTACTACCTTACACAATTTAGTGTCATCAGCAAAGATGGAGACTTTTATCTCTATGCCAACCTCAATGTCATTAATAAACAAGTTAAAAAGTAAGAAGTACTCCACTCCACTCTACTCGCAACTTTAGCTCAACCTTAAAAAGTTCAATTTATTACAACACTCTGTTGTCTATCCTTCAACCAGTTTTCAATCCAGTTGCAAATATCTTTACCGAGTCCAATTTGCTTTATTTTGTACACCAACCTCTTGTGTGGTACTGTGTGAAAAGCCTTTGCAAAATCTAAGTAGACCACATCAACTGCATTACCCTGGTTTAAATTCCTACTTACCTCCTCAAAGAAACTAATAAGGTTAGTTTGGCACGACCTTCCCTTCATAAATCCATGCAACTATTACTAATAATGTTGTTTTCCATGAGGTATTCCTGAATATTATCCCATACTAAACCTTCTAGTAGGTTTCCCACTATTGATGTCAGGCTTACAGGTCTGTAATTCCCCAGTAATGATCTAGCTCCCTTTTAAAATATATGCACCGCATCTGCTTTATGCCAATCTTGTGGTACTGAGCATGTTCAAATGATATCCTTGAATATCAAATGTAATGGTTTGGCTATTACTGCACTTAATTCCTTAAGAACTCTTGGATAAATGACACCGGGGCCAGGTGCCTATGAACTTCTTCCTCAGCTCCAGCACCAGCAGGTGTGATGCGCAGACACCCTCTCTTCCCCCGAGCCCGCTCCAGCACCAGACGTTGATCCAGTAGGGTGACGCGCTCTTGCAGTGTGACACGGAACTTCTGGGGTCTGCTACTAGAACGCGCTTCTTACCTCGCAATTCACCTACAGTACTTGCCCTGATACTGGTAGCTGCATTGCTAATACCTTGTAGCTGAGGCCCACCGCCACTTTTTCCGTCGCCGCTTCTTCCGCCGCCACCGCAATCAGGTAGGCATGGGGGCACATGGGGGGGGGGGGGGGCGATTGATGATGAGGGGGACTGCTGAAAGGGACTGGGGGAGATGAAGGGTTCTGGGGGAGATGATGAAGGGTGCTGGGGGAGAAGATGAAGGGTGCTGGGGGAGATGATGAGGGGTGCTGTGGGAGATGATGAGGGGTGCTGGGGGAGATGATGAGGGGTGCTGGGGGAGATGATGAGGGGTGCTGGGGGAGATGATGAGGGGTGCTGGGGGAGATGATGAGGGGTGCTGGGGGAGATGATGAGAGGTGCTGGGGGAGATGATGAGGGGTGCTGGGGTTTTTTATATGTTATTTTGTGCATTTTTGTATGTCTGCGGTCTCACCAAATAAACCCTATTTTATTCAACAATGTTGTCCTGCCTGGTGGATTGATCCAAGAAGTTATAAAGGTGTTAAATGAGCTGGTCTTCCGTGACAGGCTTTTAAAAAAAGAAATGTATAATTTTCTATATCATTCTGCTTGAAATTAGACTACATTGTGAAAATATAAATTATAATTATTATTATTATTATCACTGACTCTTTCCTAGTTCCTATTCCTATTCCAAACAATAACTACAATGTAATTTTGTTTCAAGTAAACATCGCAAATAAATGTATAATTTTGAATAATAAATGCCGTTTTACCCGTGCGGCCCGAATCTGTTTTCCTTGGAGCATTTCGGCCCTTCTCACTTTACAAGTTGTGCAGGCCTGATATAGAAGTTGTCGTTTCCTCCTGCGGCACTACTACAGTATTTCAATTGAGTCTTCCCTGGTAAACACAGAGGCAAAGCATTTGTTTAATACCTCTGCCTTTTCCTTATCTCCAATAATTTGCCTGCCCATCTCACACTGAAAGGGTCCTATATTTTCTTTTCTAATTTTTTGTTATTAAGGCACTTAATGAACTTTTTAGGGTTGATTTTACTTTCTATTGCAATCCCTTTTTCATTATCCATTTTTGCTCATTTGATTGCCCTTTTGCAACTTTTGCTACATTCCTTATAATTCTGATACGATGCCTCCGTCCCTTCTGACTTCAAGAATCTAAATGCCTGCCTCTTCTTTTCCATTTCCTCCCCTACCTGTTTATTTAGCCACATTGGTTTAGACTTGTTTCTTTTATATTTATTACCCATGGGTATATACACTGATGAATGTGCTTTTCTAACAACGTTTTAAAGACTGCCCATTTATCTTCCACATTTTCCCCTGCAAAAACATCACCCCAATTTATTTTAATTTATGGCTGTTCCTGCTGGATCGAGTTGCAATACCCTGCATCACAGTTTGATGATTTTGAGACTATGGGACCTATTCTGATCGCTCCAAAGTGTTACAGACCGCTTCTAAAGGGCCCTTTAGAAGCAGATTGGTATTCTTTATATTCTGTAAGCCTCATTGCATGTCCAATCCGTGTCTAAAAGAGTTTTTTTAGAAGCGCTTTCACTCTGGCTCTGCCAATCCGATTGGTTTGTTAAAAAAAGCCTCCAACTCGCATTTTTATTTCAAATAAAACTGCTATTCCAGTAGCTCCGTTATGCAAATCGCTTCTAAAAACTCTCCTTTTTTTCACGCCACCTCAAGGGTGGCCAGATTGGTATTGCGAGATACATCTACAGCCTGAAATATGTGGTTAGGCTGAGAGAGCAAAACCAAAAAAAATCAGATTGCAGATGGAGTTAGCACCACTTCAGGTCATTCCATTCCTAAAACAATCTGGGCTGTTTGACTGTTAAAACGTGTAGTTGGTCAATTTTGTTTTTAGAAGCGGTTTAGTAGAAGCGATTTGCAATAAAGAATAAGGTTTTTCCCACATTTCATCCTGCTACTTCTGAACGTGCCAAACCATGAGGTTTGGCAATGACAACTTCGGAGCTATGGGAACAGGCCCCTATGTCTCTGCATTAAAAGGTGCAAAAGTTGGATTTCACATGCAAGACTCCACCATTGGAAATCAACAAGTTGCAACATTAAGCAATGCTTAGTATGACCACGCAACAGAGTAACCCAGGGGTGCGTAAAGTTTTTTTTGCTGCGCCCTCTCTGTGTGCTGGCCCCAGCGCGTGCATCTCCCCCTCTCCAGTGACCCGGCGTCAAATGATGCCGAGGGTCACGTGACATCGCGTCACTCACGTGACCCCGCAGCGTCATTTGACGGCCGTTACCATGACGACGCGCCACGTCACATGACCCCACGGCGTCGTTTGATGCCGCGTTGTCATGGTGACGTGACCAGAAACCGGTTGAATCCCAATAAGTTGAGGTTGCAGAGGCCTCGCGTGGTCCCCTGGAATTTAATTTAAATGCCTCGGGGAAGAGCGCGGGGCCTCTGCAACCGCCCGCGCCCCTCCCCCCCCCACCCAGGAAAATCCCCAGTTTGCGCACCCCTGGTGTAACCCATAGAACTAATAAAAGCCCCAAATATGCACATGTATTTATAGCGGTTAACTCCAGTTGTCCAAAAAGCAATAGTGTGTTAGAACTATTATGGGGAAGAACTCTGTTTTAGATTGTTGTTCTACAACCATTTGGGAAGGCAACACACAAGGTGCAATCTACTAGCTGCAAAATAGGTACACACCACTGCAGCCCAGAGACTGATAACTGCCCCCCAAAAGGATTAAATCAGATCTCAATAAGATTTGTTCATTGGGATATTTTAAATTATGGTCGGATACAGTGGACCTTCATGCTGCAAAGTATTGTGATGGGCACTATTTGCTGCTACTTCTTTTTATACAAAGTTTATATCAGCAATCCACACGGTGCTTTTTGGGACCTCTTGGGACTGCCGGTGACATTGCTGAGAGAATTGTCAACTGCTCCTTCATTTTGTGGCAATACAACCTGAGATACTTCCCTCGAGTTTCACTCCGACGCACCAAACATCAAGACACAGTTGTGGGTGAAAATTGCCACAGCATTTTATTCACAATCTTGTACATAAGTGAAGAGGACCTTGCCAGTACCACGTGTATATGTAGAGCTCCAGAGGAACATGTACACCAGCCACCAGATGTACTACAATCCGAATTCCGTAACCAACACTGCAGGAGAGCACAACACCAGGCCCATTACCACAGAGTATTAGTATTAGTGCTGCCTCTACTTCAATGAGACCACAGCACCAAACTCTACCTTCAGGCATGGGCTGTAGCCAGTAGTGGGATTCAGAAATGTTTGCAACAGGTTCTCTCTCGACACGTTTGTTTATTTTGGACAATAATCATCCGTGGAATAGCGCGAGTAATAATTGCGACCCTGGAATGTGAATAGCAGCCGTACAGCTTAGGACCAATGATCTGTAAATACTGACATTTTTCACACAACCTATAGTGTTATTTTCTGTACCAAAATAACTACATTTTAATGTGTCTCTGCTAATAGAGGGGTATATTTAGGAGCCCATGTTAGACACGTGTTAAGTTTCTCAGGTATACAACCCCCCCCCCCTGCATCTCACATCACCCTCCCCCCCTGCATCCCACATCACCCTCTGCCCCCCCTCACATCTCCCCCGATCTTCCCCCCATATTGTCCCCTTACAGCTCCCCCAGATCTTCCCCTCACATCTCCCCACACATCTCCCCCAGATCTCCCAATAACCTCAAAGTACGAAGTGGGATGGCAAGCAGCCTCCCCCAGCATGCTCCGGCATTGAATCTCCAGGCATCTTTCCCCCTGCATCTTTCCCCTACAAATCTTTTCAATATGGCCACGCGACGTCACATGGCGCCACGTTGCCATGACAATGCGACACCGTGTAACGTCGTGATGTCACGTAGCGTCCAGTTGACATAGCAACGGGCATCACGTGGTGCAGTTACGTCATGTGGCGTCCCCGTTGGCATGGCAATGCGGCACCATTTGACGCCGCGCGTCCATATTGAGAAGAGATGCAGGGGAAAGATGCTGGGAGATGCCGCCCACCCGCGCAGGTGAGAGAATTAAGGACCGGTTCGGCGAACTTGTGAAATTTTAGGAACAGGTTCGCATGAAACGGTGCGAACCGGCTGAATCCCACCACCGGATGTAGCAATGCCTCTCCCCAATGCGATTAAAGCACTGTCACTCTCGGTAGTTTGAACTCTATCCTGCTTTGGTCACCATTAATTAGCCACTGGTGCTGGTACACTCACGCGGCGTCCAGCTCAGCCGCTCACATTCAACTGCACAACAGAGTAGGTGCCAGGAATAGTGAAACTCGTGGTGTTTATTCATATCTCATGTGCAGAGATGTGTAAACACACTACATAACATTTCAGGGGTGTAACCCCCTTTGGCCAGGTGTATATCACCTACTCTGTTGAGCACCGCCTCTCTCACCATGGGAGGACAGCACTGTCTTGCCGCTCACCATTGGCATGTAGCGCTGCCTCTCCCTCCATGAGCAGACACATGTCACCTACTGTAGCATCACTTCTCCCAATCCACCTCCCAGCATGGGAGATAAAAAAAAAAAAAAACATTTTATAATTATTAATTGAACTCAATGCCATTTTTAATAAGTCTTAACGCATAGTTTGATTTCTATAGCAGGTTTTAACCCCACCTCCCAAGCAGTGCAAGATATTTGCAACTCTTTTCTGTTTGGGATAATTTGTTTTCAATAGTCCCAGCAGTTTGAGCTGCAAACTGTAACAATAGATAATGTTACTTTAGTAATCTAAGGATATATTGTAGCTGCTGAGTTAGACTGACTGAAGTAGCTATTATGTTAGGCACAGAATCAGGATTTTTTTTACAGCTTTATTAGAGGAGCACCAAACTATTGCCAGTTTAGGCAAGAATGTAGATTATACATTGTCACGTGCTTTACATATAAAAATAAAGAAAAAAGAAAACAAAAAAGGGGAGGGGGAATGTACTGTAATGTTGCTGCTTTAAAGGTAGTACGTGGGTGGTTACAAGAGCATAAGAACAAAAGATTGGCGAAAATAAGACTATATTTATCAAAGAAAAAAAATCCAATTGGAATCAATGTACAGAAAAAATGTTTGACGCACAGAATCAAATGATATTTCTGCTTCAAATGTAAGAGAATTTCTTATGTATCACATAGGTTATTAGTCACCTCAGACCTGACACATTTTCTTTTACGCTAGTTAACTTCTCGCTGAAGCAGAATTTAATACATCCCATTATGTGGGACATGTAAATCCTCATGCACAGGGCTCCTATTGACACTCACTATATTTCCAGCTGACACACACTGGATCACATTTGAGCAAAGTGATTGATTCTAAGAGACGCAACGTGAAAATGACAGTTTTGCTGTGAAATTGCTTTGACACATTGCCCCCCTAGATAACGCTAAGGGGGTAATAATATATACTCTAATATTGCTGTCTTCAGCTGAAATCCCCACTCAAGTTACGGGGACTTCCGAAAACAACCCCAATAGCTGCATCAGATGATAGTAATTGAGGCCTTAAGGTCTTTATTCTATATCCACCAAAACGTTAATTCAGGCCATTTTTGGGGGGTACTTTCTATTGACTTCAACTGAGAATTACGCAGGAAAATAACCAAAACTGCCACTTTGCTGGATATAGAATTACCCCCTAAGTGTTTCTATGTAGTGTACCTTTTTCAGAAGGGGAGGGGGGATATTCTTCAAACTCATCATGAAATGGTTCATTTCCAACTATATTGCCGCTAAAACTCAAACCAAGGCGTTCATCCTGTGCTCTCATTCCCAGCATAGCAACAGGGAACAGCGGAGAGTTGCTTCACAGGTAAGGGGTTAACGAACCATTAGTGACTAATCCTTTAGCAGAAATTTATAACACTTGGCAGCTCCACTATTTTGTTCCCAGCTGGCACTTTGTTTCCGCCACAGTTGCACAACTGTGAATGTTATTTGTATGTGTTTGTTTTGGAGAAGGAAGATATTTGGGGGACATGCACTGTGGCTTCCTGTGCTGTGCCTGTTAAGTGTGTTAACAATTGGACTGGGTATTTGTACATTGCTGTTGCCCAATGCCCACGCTGTTTCTTTGCTGTGTATGAATGCAGGGTTTGGTACAGTATATCACGGTTAGGGAACATGTGTCTTCCAGCAGCTGTGTATTGGGTTACGTTTCTTTGATTTTGTCCCACTTTCAACAGCATGCGATTTAGTAAGTCATTAATATTTCAAACGCTGTTGAAAAAAAATAAAGTAGTGGTCGTATGCTTGCATGCAAGAGAGCACAATTATTTTTTAATAAGGGAACCAGGCTTTTTGTACATCGTATTAAAGCTGCAGTTCAAGCTGCTGTTTAAAAAATTTAAATAAAAAAATTCCCATTCAATATGTGCATCAATACAATCTGCACACTGACAAGTGATTAGCTAAGCTGCAGATCGATCCGTTCTCCTGTAATCGATCGCTTGCTCAGGGTTATTTAATTCAGTTCTTGCACAGCATTGTGGGCAATGTAGTCCAACAATATTATGTGACTGGGCAGTTACTAGATACAATTGGTGCACTGCTAGAGAGAGGGTGGGGCTCAAGAGCCAGAGCATATCAGAAGGGGAAGGGGACTGTCACTTTGGAAATGATTCCTGCATTAGAAACATTAAAAATGTCTTTAAAACATTTTTTTTAATGTTACAAGTATTTTCTCATAGTACAGAACTGATTTATTTAAAAAAAAACAAAAAAACAAAAAACACATGTAAGATATTGCTTGAACTGCGGCTTTAATAGAATTTAGATCACGTCATCTATAATACCGGCACAGCACAAGAATAGCAAACAAGGGTAATTTATTGGGGCCAAAAAACACACACATTTCAGTCCCCAAAGGGATGTGTCAGGCCTATGTGTGTTTTTGGACCTAATACATTATCCTTATATGGTATTCGTGTGCTGTGCTGGTATTATAGATGATGTGATCTAAATTGACTTTTTTTTATTTCCTTTACCAGGTCTTCTGTGAGGCACTTGATCCAGTGAGTGTGGTCAGCTTGTTGAACTATATTATCTATCTATCTATCTATCTATCTATCTATCTATCTATCTATCTATCTATCTATCTATCTATATCTATCTATATCTATCTATATCTATCTATATATGTAGAGGTATCAGTACCGTGTTAGCCGAGCTTCAATAATCAAAAAATAAATAGATGATACCGTTCTGTGGCTAACGAAATGCTTTTATTTGTGCGAGCTTTGAGTATGGCAACCCTCAGATCGTTCATCTTACATTTCTCTGACTCTGGCCATAAGATGAACGATCTGAGGGTTGCCATACTCAAAGGTAATCTTAAAACCCCGAAAGAGAGATGGTTGCATGAATACAAATTTATGCAACTGTTCGGGACACTTAGCAGTGGCCTAAACAGAGATCGAAATTTTATGAGTCATTACTGACACTAGCGAACTCTCTTCCCATGAGCGCTAAAGGCCATGTCTGTACATACTGTGCTATATGTATGCACACACAGCTGTCTCTCACACATACTAATACTCCTTATTTTTCCATTCATATACACCAATAGGGACCACATAGTATCCACACACACTTTTAGTTGTGCTACAAACTCTCACATTTCCACACCCACCCACACCATTTATATCCCTCTCACTCCACACACACCTTGTGTAGAGCACTGTTTATACTGTGGGCTCTCCATTCATTTTTATTCACACTGATACACATACACACTCTTTCTTCACTTGCTTTCAGTTACCCTTTGACACCTCTAGCCATAAAACACATCCACACCGGGGGAAGGAGAAGCACAGATAACATTCCAAGAGACACTGTTTTTAAGTTATCCTTGCTTCATTCATTGTAACATCGCCGGAAGAAGAGATCAGTGTATCTCGAAAGCTCGCACAAATAAAAGCATTTCGTTAGCCACAGAACGGTATCATCTATTTATTTTTTGATTATATATATATATATATATATATATATATATATAGACATACGTTACCGTTCCAAGGTCTGGTAAAGCAAGAGACAGCACTCAATTGTAGAAAACTTCACAAAGTGTATTGGTGAAAATAGTGGTACATCAAGAAACCCAACGTTTCGGTCCTCCAAAATGGGACCTTCCTCAGGGGGATACATATATATATCTGGTGCAACCACTAGGTGACATAGGTGGTCGCCTAGGATGGCACATTTTGGGGGGCAGCTGTGGGAGCAGAGGAGGAGGAGGATGCCAGGCCATGGGAATGGAGCAGGGCGTCGGAAGAGACGGGCGGCAGTGCGAGAGGTGGACCATGGGAGTGGATGAGGATGGCCGGAGAGGAGCACGCCCCAGCAATCTGACCCAGAAGTCTTCACTGACTACCGGTGTCTGCCACTACCAGGGCCACCAACAGAAATTTTGGGGCCAAGGAGCAGGCTCCCCCCCGGGCCCATAGCACACCTAGCATGAATGTTATTTTTAGGGTGCAACTTTTACTTAAATGGCAGTGTTGCAAGCCCTATTTAACACCTCGTGAGACCCCTCTATTTCCCTCCCTTTTCCCATGTATTTCTCTCCTCTCCGTCTCACCTCTCACTCTACCCCCTCCATCAATTACCCCATGCTCACTCAATCCCTGCCCCCCGCCTCACATGTATTTATGTCCCCTGCATCTCACTCTTATGCCCTCTTTTTCACTCACCCCTCTCTCCTCTCCCTCTGTCAATTACCCCAACGCTCACTCATTCCCTCCCCCCTCACAAAATATATACCAAAAAGCTTCCCACCCCCAAATACATACAAACAAAATCCCCCCCCCAAATATATACAACCTCCCACACCTCCCAAATACATACAAAAAACCCACCTACCCAAACAACACATACACTGGCGACACACTTTATTCGAGCTCGGCTAGTCCCACGAATTCGGGTATACCCGGGTGTATTGAGGTTTGTGACTGTTTTCTGCCCGAGTGCATTGAGTTATTTTCCAGGCAGGGATTGAAGCATTTTATGCCCGCTGGCTGCAATACTGCACAGTATATATATATACTGCATTACAATTCATGAATTTATGCCATCTGGTAGACACGCGAAGCATTGCAGCCTATTAAATCCTAATCATTATCATTTAACAGATCAGCCGCCCATCAGCCAGGCATGAACCCAGGCTGGGAAGGCAAATGCAACGGGGCTTGTCAGAGGTGAGGAGCGGCGCATTCCAGGTATCTGCCAGGTACATACTGGGTATTTGCTCGAATAAAGTGTGTCGCAGCAGTATAAAACCCACCCAAATACATATTAAAAAATCCCAATGCATCTAAAAAAAGCCCCCCATAATATCTACAGTACAAAAAAGCCCAATCCATTAAAAAAATAAAACAATACAAATAAAAAACAACCCTCCACAATACATATAAAAGTACCCCCAAGCCTCTCAATACATATAATAATTCCCCCAAGCCCCCCAATACATATAACAATTCCCCCAAGCCCCCCCAATACATATAAAAATTCCCCCAAGCCCCAAAATACATATAACAATTACCCAAAGCACCCCAATACATATAAAAATACTAATGTAATAAAAGCTTTATTTGAACGAGTTTCTCTGTCTTTGGACTATTATGTTTCGTTTATTAATATTATCAGGGCTGGCAAAATACTGTGAACTAGACAACCCTAATCTACGTGAATGTAAGTAATAATACTAACACTAATAATAGTCAAGGATAATATAACAAATAGCAATAATATTATATATTTAGTGTACTTGTAAAATCATGTACTAATACATAGTTACATAGTAATAACTGTAATGGTGATATAAATACTACGGGTCATATGTAATAATAAGAGCCAGTTCCCCACACCATAATACTACTAATAATAAATGTGTCGTCGCCCCCTGTGTTTTGTTTTGGTGTTTTAATTGTTAATTGTGGTGTTTATTTGGTATTTTAATAATTGATTGCTGGTAATTTTGTTGTGTTTACTTATTTATTGTTGTTTATTTGGTGATTGTTTGGATTACATTGGATATTGTTTGTGGTTGTTTATTTTTTAGGTTGACCATTGACTGCCATAGTGTTAAGTCATGCCCATATTATATGGGCATGATGTACCCACTGTGCCAATCAATTGGTTTATTGGCATTTGTAATGAGTTTAGTTTTCTATGTAATGTGTTTTATTTTGGGCCTATTTTTTGTTTGCTTCACCATTTATTGCTATAGTGGTAAATCATGCCCATATTATATGAGCATGATGTACCCATTGTACTAATGAATGGGTGGAGGGTGGTGGTGGTTGCCTGGGGAGGGTGGTTAGGCCTCCTGGGTGGGTAGTGGGGGATCGTGGGTTAACCCCTTAATTACTATAGCGGTTATTAATCACTAAAGTGACTAAGGGGGAGGAGCCATTAGATTGTATTTTTATTGCATTGTTTATGGCAACAGAGGACATGGACAGTAATGATGAAGACGGCCTTCATCGTGGCAGGCTGGCAGGGGTAAGTGCAAGTTTTATTTACTTTATTTCTGCTTGTTAATGTTATATTTTAAATGGGCAAGTGCACTATTATCCATATCTGGATAATAGTAATTTTGCCCATTACTGTACTGTATGTGTTAGGGTGAAGGGGGTGGGGGAGGCGGGGAGAAGGGAGAGAGGTGTATTTATTTCACAGTATTGTAAATGTTTTATTTGGGCACAGGATTGGTAACGTAGGCCAGCGGGGACCCGAGGACCCCCGGACATCCGTGGGAACCACCCGAGGGCCCCCTGGACACCCACGGGGACCACCAGGAGGCCCACGGACACGCAAGGGGACCACCTGGAGACCCCCGCCGGCCTCTTGTATCAATGGTGTGCAGAAAATAAAAAATAATGCTTTTATTAATGGCTCAAATCTTTTTTGCGCCAGCCTTTAGCTGGTGAAAATAAATTATGAGCTTTTACAGTGCGATTCAGTTATCACTGCTTTGTGAATCTTGCAGACAGGCAAAAAACGGTGGGTTTGCCATTTTTTTTGCCGACCGCACAACTTTTTTTTTATCACCGACAATTTTTTGGTGATAAAAAGACTTTTAAACACGATACTGCAGTGTTATCACTGCTTTGTGAATCACGCAGCAGGCAGTATCGCGCTATAAAGGCATTTATCATATTTAAAACACTTATCACTGCTTTGTGCATAGCCCCCACAGTGTGTTAAATAGTAGATGATGTTGATAAAGACATGTCTATCGAGTTCAACCTATGTTAAATTTAGATGACAGATGCTTATCCTATATCTGTAATTACAGTACTTTGATCCAGGTGTGTGTGTGTCTAGGGAGAAGTGATGAGACTCTTGCATTGCTGTTACCAACAATTCACCTGTATTTTTATAACTGAATGGTTTTGAAGGGCAATTGTTAGAGTATGCAGAAGTGAGGTGTGTGTCTGACATTGCACCTGCTTATGCTCTGCATAAAATAAAGGTTTAAGAGAGCAGTTTGCATTTGGTTCGAATTAGAGGACAATGGCACTGTTGATCCCCCACTTTACCTGTGTATTTGGGGGAATGGGCAGTGCTTTGGTATTCGTGTTGCCAACACCCCATCGGTGTTTGCACACATTGAAGGCTTCTCCCGGAAGTATTCATGGAGAATGGTTCTGGCATTGTCGGTGCCCACACTGTACCCGTCTATGTAAAGACAGTATATGAAGAGAAAGGCTGGCACTTTTGCTGCCCACACTATCCTTCACTTGCCAAGGCCATGTGGAAAAAGGGTGGTGGAGATCTATCTGCCATATCTGTGTATAAATGGAAAACAGTATACAGGCATACCCCGCATTAACATAAGCAATGGGACCGGAGCATGTATGTAAAGCGAAAATGTACTTAAAGTGAAGCACTCCCTTTTTTCCACTTATTGATGCATGTACTGTACTGCAATCGTCATATACGTGCATAACTGATGTAAATAACACATGTGTAACAGGCTCTGTAGTCTCCCCGCTTGCGCACAGCTTCGGTACAGGTAGGGAGCCGGTATTGCTGTTCAGGACGTGCTGACAGGCGCATGCGTGAGCTGCCATTTGCCTATTGAGCGATATGTACTTACTCGCGAGTGTACTTAAAGTGAGTGTCCTTAAACCGGGGTATGCCTGTATGAAATCCAGGTTGCTTTCCACCTCCCTCTCAACTTCAACTTGTCCCCTGATCTTATTTTCTTTCCTCTCAGATCACCAGAAGCTGGAACGAGAGGCTCGAATCTGTCGTCTGCTGAAGCATCCGAACATAGGTCAGTCCCTGTAACTTGCACAGATGCAACACTGCTTATTCTTACATTTAAAAGACACCCTCTACTTATTTGCAAGGGATTGAGTGCTGGCCAATGTCACCAGGTGTAGAGCAAACAAACATAAATAGCTAGGGCTAATTTGATTGGGTCTATTCCCTAAAATCTCCCAGCGGCAAAACTGGGTCAAAACCAGTGCAAAAAACCGCACCATGGTAATCAAAGAAAGGGATTCCCATTAAAAGCAATCAGTGTTTCCTTTGATACGTCTGGTGTCATTCTTTTGCACTGGGGTTTACCCCAGTTTTGCAGCCAGGGGACTTTACTAAATAACCCACCTGACTTTAAAGATCAACAAGAAACTCCACATCGTAACCGTGCAGTTATTAAGGACGGTGCTGAATCACTATATGGGTATCTATGCCCTTTTTGCCCCATTTCATTACTTAATACTCAATTATTTACTGTGGGAGATGTATACATTCATTTTTCTCTTCTTAGGTTTCTTTATTTTCCCTACAAAAAAAAAAAAAAACACATTGAAAACAACTGCAATCTAAATGAACAATCACAATTACCTTCTATGGTTCATGGGTAGCTGGAAAGGAGGAAAATGAGTTCCAGCCCCAAGGGAGGGGAGATCTTCTCTCTAAACCAACACCTCATTGACTCTCTGATTGTAATAACCCTTTGAGTGGAAGAGCGGCCAGCAAGGCATTGCTTTGCAACATGTTGCTGGCTCCTCTGGAACACAAGGGGTTAATATGTCATTTTCTTGCTTGAATTATTTTAGAAGAAAACTAGACCCGCTTCCTTGTAGGAGCTACAGTACAACAAACATTGACAACACTTACGGTATCATTGAACTAAAGAAGAATCCATGGAATACTAGATTACCATTTTACTATTATTCTTAGGATCTAATACTTAATTTTTTTTAAATACATGCTTATACTGTAGGACTGAGGTGCTGCTAGATACTACACGATGGTATGACAGTTTGGTGAATAAGTTAGACACAGGGAAAAACAGGTGGGTATTAACCCCTCTGTAAATAACTGTGTCAACCGGCGCTCTTACTGACAGAAATAATATATATATGCATACTTGCGCATACAAATAGAAGGGATTTACACAGTGAAACAGAGGGAGAACAAGCAATAAAAAAGAAAAACAATACTTAATACTTAGAAGAGTTTCACAAAATGTGTTCCCAAATATAGAGTCCAATCTTGATTGAAAAAAAATGGGTATGCAGCTTCTTTACATCTGGAACCAACCTCGGGACCAAAAGAAACTAGAGACAGGGGAAACAAAAAAAGAAAAAAGCGCAAGGCCCATAGAGTAGTAAAGTTACTGTATGTTTATAAGCAATTAAAAACGGTTATAGACACTCACAAAAAAGTAGTTGGTACAGGCACTTCGGTACTAAGAATGACCGCAGAAACAGAGGCCTTTTGCTCGTCTGCTTGTTAGAATTGTGTGAGTCTCAGCCCTCCTCCTTCTCTCAATTAGCGATCTGTTTCACTTCCGCGTCAGATGACTCGTGACGTCGGCTTGTGTCATCGATCGGGGGTTGGACTACGGGTAGCCACCAGCTCCTTCTCCAAACTCGGCGCTCAGGAAACTCTGTAGTCTGCGTCTTCTCAGCAACTTAGTGTAGGTTAACAGCACACAATAGCAACCAAGGTTGCTATTGTGTGCTGTTAACCTACACTAAGTTGCTGAGAAGATCGATGACACGCGCCGACGTCACGAGCCATCTGATGCGGAAGTGAAACAGATCCCCTGTCACCACATGATGGTGACTATGTATTGGAGGTTTAAATGACCAAAATTCTTGACCACGGGAGAGCTTCCCGCGGACTGCAATGTAGCCACTGTTGATGACCATGGCTGCACCTTCCCAAGAAAACGAGAATATTTTTTTACCACGACTGCAGGGAAGGTAAATTAGGCTACATCTACTGTATGTAGTCTACAGTATATAATGTATTTAGCATCATTCTCTAGTTTTATTATATAATATAGGCTTTTCTCTACGGTCTACGAATGTTTGAAGGTCGTTGCATATGGAAAACAACAGAGGGTATTACTGGAGACTAGGGGGATACTGTTGGTGAATGGGATTCCTAAAACTGATTATTTGCCGAGTGAAGTAAACATAGGATTCAAATTGCAGGTTGTACTCAGGATTGGCAATAATCAGAACTTCCATAGCATTTCGGTATTACACAATACTGTATAAACACAGCTTTCCAGGTTCCTGCTAATTTGGTATTTGGAGTCATAGATAAAGTCTATATAATCTGAAGTGGTCATTTCATAAATTTTTGAACACAGATGGCCACTTCAAACTATTTAGAATTACCATCCTAATCTCCGGCCAGGTTCTTACTTGAAGTAGAGTGATCCCTGAGCTCCTGATGCAGAGATCTGTACTGCATATCGTCCCTTTCTCAACTAAACTCCCTGAAACTTTCCCAATCCACTCAACTCCCTCAAGAGCGCTGCTACAGTACTTCTCTATGATTTAACCCCATATGATAATGGTATGGCATCAATGTTTGTGGGGATTATTCCAGAAGATCCAAAGCGGCCCATTGACTTGGGAGCAGCTTTGGATCTTATAGAACTAGCCCCTGTGATTTTTTTTTTTTACTACAATATTCCTTATTTATTATGCAACACAAACTTGCTCATTTTAAACTTTAGAAACTTTCTCGATAGCAGACCTGTTGTAGATAAAGATAAGAAACTGGGGTAACAAGATGATTTCAGTACAGTACATACAGTAAAGTATGATACGCGCTAAGAGATGAAATAGGAATCGGTGACACTGCATGGTGTAGAATCCCAGAGATCGATACATAGTTCCTAATGTTCCTTGGGCTATTTAGCAACCTTTTGTCTTTCAGTATGAGGTAGTATTGGCTTAGCATTTACAGTAAATTGTGCTACTGCTACTTTATGTTTTTGAATCAATAAATAACTTTTTGGTCAACACATCCAAGCTTTGCTATTTGGATCTTTCCTAGTATGTACAGTAGTACTACGTTTGAGCATCTCCACCACAACAAGCTATTCCCAAGTAATTACGAGGGACAGAGATAACAAAAACATACAATAATCCTGAAGAGCACACACTGTAGATCTGCTCCTACACCAGTAGGAGGTGCTTAATGATAAGCCCCTGTTGTAAATCAGAGAAGACTGGGTATTAACTGACTACCAGTACCTGCAGGTATCTTGTAAGCACCTCCAGGGTTTTAGGTTCTGCATTTTAAATGCCCAAAGGCAGAATGACGTATTTGGCCATTTCACTATAGATGGGAGGACTGGTCCGAACCCCCTTCTCTGATATTTTAGACAAAATCTGATCCCCAACACAAACATCCACCTGCAGACTGCATATTAAAAAAAATCAGAGCGGATACATCTAAATCCGCCATTAAATCCATTCTGTCCACATTTTTTTCCTATCACTGAAAATCTGCACTGCAGGTTCTGGATTTTTAACGAGGATGAGGAGTTCCATTTGAGTTATGTCTCCAGTTGTGTGTGCAATATATATATATATATATATATATATATATATATATATATATAAAAATATATATATATCATGAGAACCAATCCAAAGACCAGTAAAGAGACAGCAAACTGCACGGGGTTAATCCAAAAAAGTTGTATTCAAAACATAGATACACGTAAGCCGACGTTTCGGTCCCACATGGAGACCTTCCTCAGGGCCGTGCAACCAACAAGTGATAGTGACCAGACATATATACCCCCACCAATGATGCACCACAACAGAAAAAGACCAATCACCAACACCCAATCAGAAATAGCAATCAGCGCAGCTGTGTTCCACAGCCACATGAACCAATACCTGTAAAGCAATGCGATGTCTGCACCCACGAACAGGGAGCAGTCAATCATACAATCAGTGTAGCCCACTCTGACACTCGCGCCCAAGTTCCCAGCGTCGTACAGGAGGCGCGTCACATGTCGAGCATGCGCAGTCAGCATACAAGCGCTGAGAGCCGGACCGCCAATCAGGATAAGACACCGCGCACTGCACTAGTACACATGAGTCGTCTAATGTATCCCTGGCAACATAAGACGCCGGCAAACAGCCTGTGCATGCGCAGTGCTAAACTCTGACAATGATAACGAATACTGTATATATATATATATATACATATATACATATACATACAAAAAACACAGAAAGAAAGAAAAACCCCATAAAGCACTCTAATTAAAAAACTTTTTGGTATATTCATTATTTAAGACCAAATCTAAAATGAGAGAAATATTGTAGATAAAAAAAATAGACAGATTAAGACCAAAGCGGGGACCAACAGAAAACCTCACACAAAATATATGTAACACAAAACCCATAGATATAAACAGAAGATGTAAGGGACACAAATAATGCATATAATGCATATAATGCATTTAATTTCTAATGAAAACCTACTGACACAAATGCATCATATAAGGGGAAATGCCCTGACCCAGACAATGGGATCTGATTAGTTCCCATTGAAAGTAATGACCTGTAAGTCTAAAAAGCACACATACAGTATGCTGATAGAACAGAACTGCTATGCAAAACCTATCCTGTGGCAAAAATCAGTAAAAGAAATGCAAACATTGAAGGGAGAATGGACGTGTCCAAAAATAATACGACACTGTTCCCAGCAAAAAACAAGATGTATAATAATCATGTAATGCTTAATGATCAGAGAAAAATCTCTGAGAATGTAGAAACTCATTGAATGGTGTAAATGAAGCATATCAGCACAGTGGCATTCTGTGCAAGCAAATTTCCAAAGCACTACAAGCACTTGTAAGTATCAATAGACATAGTCCCACATGTTTCTGTAATGGTAATGGGTATAAAGCATATACACATCTTCCATACCACATAAATATGTGGTGATGAGAGGCAGTTTTGTTGTGGCATGAAGGTAGTAATAAGTAAAAAACAGGGTATGTATCAGCCTGTATAGCAGAGCGTAGCCTTGCTCAGAGGGGGAATGGGGATAAAGGTAAAAAAAAGTCCATATCAACAGATAAACACGGCTCATCGATTTGCCAACCCTGCGCAGTCCAGCCACTTGTCGCTCATCAGTGAAGGAAGATGGTAAGGAATAGTTAGAGGCTCGGTCCCAGGAGTGTTGATGGGATATATATATATATATATATATATATATATATCCTCAAATCTAGAGAGAGTAAAGATGACTGTGCTCAAAAACGAGCACACCTGAGGTATCCTGGGAGATATGCTAATGGTTATGCAAAGTATATTTAAATGAGTCACATTTCACACTTCCTAAAAGGCTGTCCCATAAGAACGATACTGAGTTGACAAGCTTAAGGCACCTAATTACTGGACTGGTGTCAGACCCAGTAACCTCTGCTACTCTGGGCATCAGCTCTAGCAGTGTGAGCTAAACCAGCTGATGGATAGTGCAGATGGCTAGCATACTTTTGAGCTCTACTTCTCACTGATTGCTCATGTTTGTACCAAACACCTTCTGGCATGGGATGACACCTTATAGTCCATTTATTTGAATAGCCTGTAATGCATTCCAGCAGCAAAGGTGCCTTACGACAGAACACTACTTAGTAAACATTGCCCACTGTCATTATCCTTTATAAGATTAGAAGTACTAACTGACTTTGTTATATTACCTTCTCTCTGCACCTGCTTTCTTTGCTGTGCTTCACCTTGTTTTTACTTGTGCGTGTCAGAAAACCTGTTTTATTTCGTCTCTCTTGGCCTCAGTAACTCATAGCCCTCAGTACATATTACTTTGTGCTTGAAGTCTTTTCAAGGTTACAATCAACAAAATAGATATCCCTTGGTGATACGCTAGTAGACAGTTATATTAGCACAGGCCATCTGCTGGTTTAACTCATACTTCTAGAGCTGCTGCCTAGGAAAGCAATGGTTGTGGGTGCTAATCCTGTTGGGTCTCACACTAGCATACTATTCCAGTCACTATAATAAGTGCTTTCGCCTTGTCAAGTCAATATACAGTAGTTATTATGAACAGTCTTTCAGGAAATGTGTGTTGTGACTCATTTAAATATACTATGCATAGCCATTTGCATATTTTCCAGGGTACCTCATGTGTGCTTTTTCAGCACAGGCATCTCTCCCTAAATTACTTGGAGGGAGGTTTGAGGGGCTATACATACACAACTGGGGACACTACTAAAACGTGTCTCCTCTTCCTCGTCCATAGAGGCGGATTTTGACTTTTTGAGACTGATCCGTGGAATTGCGCAGATGAATGGAACTGGCCAATCGTCGGCGGATTACAATTCGAAGAAAACATTCGCCCACCTCTATATTTCACCGAACAAGTGTTGCTTTTGAACATACGCTAAAGAGACAGAAGTACTCCCCAAATATAGATGCATACATTCCCAAACATACAATGCAAACACTACACTTGTCAAGTGGTTTATATTATAGTACATTGTGTTGAATTACAATAAAAGAGGCGTAAACTCTTTATTACACATGAGAAGGAGCGGCTCAGTGAGTGAAAGACACTGACTCCGGCACTGAGTTTGAAGCAGGAGAGCCTGGTTCAATTCCCGGTGTCGGCTCCTTGTGACCTTGAGCAAGTCACTTTATCTCCCTGTGCCTCAGGCACCAAAAGAACATAGATTGTAAGCTACACTGGGCAGGGACCTTTGCCTGCAAAATGTCTCTGTAAAGCGCTATGTAAAACTAGCAGCACAATATAAGAACATGCTATTTTTATTATTATTATTATTATTTGGTCACATACAGTAGGCCCATCTGTAGCCTCTAAAGCTTATGTAAGATAACATTTCAACAATTTCCATGTTGGTGTAGAAATGATTCTTTTGGACCAATATAAACAGTAAAACCTTATGCTCATTGCAATAGATTGCAAAGTGCCTTATGGTTTGGCGCTGTTTTGTAATAATGCCCCATCATTCCTTACACAAATATATTCACACACGCATTATTAGACACAGCCTCTTAAAGTTACAGTCTCAATTGGCAACTAACCTTGTCACATGAATAATATGTTGGTGTCACAATGGAGAAAAAGCATTTGTCCTCATCCCTTACACACGTTTAATAATCTCAGTTATGTTTATTAGCTTTGAAAATGTAGGCCTATAAGCCAACATTGGTAACTGTCCCTATTAGAAGCATTATGAAATACACAATATAAACTACAATTTTTAGGCTGTAATTAGAGCTTTATCCAAACTATGTAAATAATGCTGATGCGATTCCAAAGTTGCAGTTATCAGGGGTAGGTTAAAAAGCAAAAAAAAATAAAAATAAATCACAATGATAGTTTTTAAGAGTTTCTTCATAAGATTTACATAATTTTTCCCCTCCAAAACAGAAAACTGCTACAGGCTACTTGGAGGATTAAAAATAATAATAATAATTCCCACAAAGTGGGAATACAGCTTGATGACACATGCACAAAATAGTCTACATTTCTCTCTTACACATGATCTCTCCCTGCACATGCACACATACAGAAATCCTAGTGTCGGTGCTTTATTAATGTTTCATATCATTTATGAGCAGCCTGTCAGGTTCAATTCATCTCCCCACAGCTCCATGCAGGGACCTCTCTTTATATGGGACAGGAGAACTGCCTTTCGCAGTGGAGTTTCCATGGCAACAGAATTGAGAGACACACACCCACACCAGCCCATCACCACAGCACCACACCAGCACATATATACATGAATAAGCGTAATTACAAATACACATAAATAATGTAACATTAAGGTGACCATCTGGTTTCAGATTGTATGGGCTAGTCACTTCTTTCTTTGGCCCATATTCACTAAGCAGTGCTATTTAATAAGGCATCTTCCAGTGCTGGAAGACATCTCATGTGTCATTGAAGTGAATGTCAGGGCACTACTTGGTAAATATGGCTCTATTTGTCAAGAAGAAGTAGCCATTTGATTACGAAAACTGATCTATGAAATTGGAGACCCAGTGCCCACACTCTCTATTCCTGAGCTTCTCACGTTACCTCCATGGTGCTATAGATTAGAGTGTGAGCTCCTTGGATCAGGAATATAGTCGGCCTGTTTTATGCCACGATGTGCAGCATACATTGTCAGTGTTATCTGGTGCAAAGTTCTACTTGATGGCTGCACTGATACTAAAGAGGTGCAGATTTGTTGCAGGTTGTGGTACCTTTTAATGGATCAATGAAAAAAAAAGATCTTCATAGATTATATTATAGTGTACAGAAACGTCACACATCTCATCGCCAATACACAAGAACAAAACCTCTGTGAGCTATCAAAAAGTCAGCACACCACAATTTAATCTATAAAGAGCCATGTTGTTGGTGTGTAAAAAAAGACTATGCCAATCTACAACAAATCTACTAAAGTGCCATGGAAAAATATACTGCCGTACAATGTATACTGAGCGGCATTGTCATCCCGTGTCGCTTAGCTTCAATTATAGCCAGCTTGTTATCTGCGGACACTAGGAATGAAAGAGTAATAGGGAGGAGATAAGTGATGCATGATGTTGTACTGGGATGTAATCGAATCTTAAAGCTCTGTCATGTCGGATATGGTGTAACACCTCAGTTAACAATATGTACCAGCGCACACATCCCAAGAAAAGCTGCCCAAGCTGCCATTATTGACTCGGAACCTGGGCCACTAATTAATCTGTTACTTTGACATTGTGGTGACTAGATGGGGATTTTTTTTTGGGGTGGGGGGTGGGAGGGCATTCATGCGACGAGTACCTCCACCTTTATACAAGAACATGATTTAGGAAATGTTTTAGTGATATACAGTAATGTGCTTGTGTAGCTTTTGGAAGTTATTTAATATGCTCTAAAGCATTATTTTTATGGTATCACATCAAGACTTTGAAACAGAGAGAAACAATGTACTGTACATATATATCTTTAAACAACAGTACTTTCTTTCTTGGTATTTAAACACATATTCTAGACATAAGGACTTAAGATATTTCATTAAAGCTAACACAAACTCTATATTAGTTTGAGATCATTTAGATATTTCTGGACTTCCAATCAGGAGATTGCAACCTTCAAACCTTTTAATGGATCAACAAAACAGTTCTTCATCACTGGGTTGTACACATCTTTCTATAACTCCCAGGTCTCTGTTTCATCCGTGCACGTGGAGAAGAAACTTGCAAAGTTTCAAAAAAACATTTGCCTCTTTGCTGTCTTTTTACTCCCTTAAAATGTATCACAACCTGTCACAAACGTATACTTCTCCAGGATCAATGTGACTACTAGAATTTTGCATTAGACTCATCATTCCTCGTGTGTATAATTTTACAATAAAATCCTGCAAGAACCGACACATAAATCAAGGCTTATACACAAGGCACATCCATAGGTAATTAAAGCCCAGAACACAGCTATGTAACACTACAGGTGTATGGAGATCAACAATGTGACATCAATTTATTCTTGGCTATAGATTGCAGCAGCAACATGCAGCTAATGAGATTCTTATTATAGCCCCAGAGCAGACACATATTCGTTCTCCCTTTCTGCTACAGCATTCCCTTACTTCACTGCCCGAGAACATTTAAAAAGCTGTCATTTATAAAAAAATCTTGTATTTGAATAATTAGTCACTGAGATGATACAAGAGAGAACAAAAGAAAGCGGAAGATTGCAGCTATATGGGGAGAGAAGCAGAGGTGTCCCTAAGAGTCGTACACTAAGCACTTGCTTAAGGCTCAAACAAGCTCAAGGTCACTAATTATTGTGTGGAAAAGAAGCCAGAATGATGTCATTAAAATGTAATTGGTGATTAGCACAGAAGAACCCTTGAACCTAACTCACATAGGTCTTGAGAGATGACTGTCTGTGTGGGAAGGGAGGATTCTAGTTAACGTCTTCACGGAGATGCCCCTCCTGCACAAATCAATCCCTAAACATAGAGGTCAATGCTAAGAGGCAGTGGTAGTGCAGGGTTAGCACTGTGCAGATTTTGTGCTGCATGACAGTATTGAAGTATTGCAGTGCAGTGACAAATTTGAGTGGGTGTTGGGCCAAGTATACAAATAGCAAGGAAAACTGCAGTGTAGAATGACGGTATAGTAGCTGAGCTGTGTATCATGGAATAAGAAACTATTAGTAAAAGATAATGTAATCCAGAACTGATGTGCAAAGGCTGCGTCCATAGAAGCACCGACAGCGCTCCTCCGCGCTGACGCTGAGGCTCGCCTGCTCAATCAGGAGCGATTACATGGACTAGCAGGCGAGGCAGCGTGCGCGATCGGAGGCAGGGCATTGATGTCACTGCGCCAATAGCCCGCGAAGCGCCGACATCATTGTCACGGCGCCGACACGCTGCTTCGCTCTGATTGGGTGTTTCAGCCAACAGCACGTTCGGGAACAAGTTCAGCTGTCGGCTGAAAATCCCAGCGCTTCAGCGCGCATGCGGACGCTCGCGGAAGCCCCTTCTGAAGGCAGCCTCATTGAGGATGACTGGGCTCATCGCGGAGCGTCCGCACTGCTCAGCGCTGTCGGTGCTTCGATGGACTCAGTGTTTATGTATGCAAACTTCTGGTATATGAGCAACTTGAAGCCTACCTGCGAAGGTTTCCCCCTTTCGGTTCAATGCACCTTGGTTTTAGCGTGGGCAGTAAGTGCATTACAGCAGTTCATAACACCTGCTTCTCATTCCAACCCCTGGAGAAGTAGGTCAGACGAGAGTAGCTTCTCCCTAGGGATGCCAGTTTGAAGTGGAAGAGTCTGCTGCATTGTCAGTTCTAGAGACTGACAGACAGTCAGCTCTAGCACATTGTTACAGCTCTTTGCCAGAGAAGATTAGCTGAAGCTCATTGCTGTAGACATGACATACCCTCATGCTGTCAATCACTTCCAGCTGTCATTGTTTGCCTCTAAATAAATAAAAAAAATCAAACAGAAAAGGGATCCTGAGGAGTAGCAAACCCTCTTAATAAGAGCAGAATACACGTATTCACACACATAAAAATGATATGAACTTCATCATCTGTGGAAAGTATGTAATTATTCTATGTACAGATCCCTATTCAATGTGCTGTGAAGCAATCTTCCCCAAGGTGGAGAAAATGTTCATCCCATTCATTTGAATGGAACTCTTCCCTGGCACTGGGAAAACTTCAACTCATTTGAAATGGGGGCAATAGGGTAAAATAAACTGCAAATACCCTCATAAAAGAGACATAAATGTGTTTCCTTATGTAGCACTATCTGTGCAGTAGCATTGTGTATAGGGTATTTTAGGCACAACCAGTCCCCCCTGTAGAATCTACAAACTCATTTTTGAGCTTGAGGCACAAAGAGATAAAGTGACTTACCCACAGCTACAAGAAGAGCTGACACAGCAGGTTTACCTATAAATACAAAATGTCATAAGAAATGGTTATTATAGGTATGTAGCACTGCTCCCCCCCCCCTCTGAGAGATTTGGCCCTTGCTACCGGTGGTGTGGTGCATAGTACCTGTTGGTTCCAGAAGATGCTGAGCTTCCGCGGTGTTGTGGGGAACAGGACAGGCTTTAGGGCTGACTTCATGTTCTTGTCTCCGGTGCTGCACCTCCATCTACCATGGGCCCCAGGGTTGCTAGAGGCAATTCCCACGATAGAACTGATTCACTCTCTTCCCAAGTAACTGCATCTGCAGGCCAGAGTATATTGAACAGAGGAATTTATTAGCATCCACTGCAATCAGCGCATACATCGAATACATTGGCAGTCCTAGCCTATTTATGGTCTTTGTATAGCTGATCCTCTAGTCCTTCTCACAGTCCCCTAAGGGAACCGATCATCCAGTCCCACCACGCAGGGTGAGACACAGCTTACACTTCCAGGACTTGGCTTAGAGCTGTACACCTCTCAGGAACTTGAAATGCACTCAACAGAAGCTTTAACAGAACTAACTATAATTTAGGTATGCCTCTTCCTTAGTGCAGAAGGGGAGGGTCCAAGGTCTGCACCCGGATTGGGCAGTACACAGACCCTGTCACACCTTCACTCCTGCCATTCAAGGAAGCTGCAGAGGGGGGGGGGGGGGGGTAACCCCAAATTGGTCTTGGCACTCAGGTCCACCAACAGAAATCGTGGGGCCCAGGACAAACATTTTAAGTAGCCCCCACCCCCCCTTGTCGGTGGTATTGCGAGCCCGCCCCCCCCAAGTCACACCTCACGAGCCCCCTCTCTTTCCCCCCCTCGTCCCATATATTTCTCTCCCTTCCGTCTCACCCCCTCTCACTCTCCTGCCTCGCATTTATTTCTCTCCCCTGCGTCTCACTCTGACTCCCACTTTTCCTCACTCACCCCCAAATGCAAAAAACGTCCCTCCCCCAACTACATACAAAAAAACCCACCCCCCAAATATATACAACCTCCCCCACTCCCCAAATGCATACAAAAAAAAAAACTCGCCTACCCAATACATATAAAAAACAATACATATAATCCCCCATATATACATATACACACACTATATATATATATACACACACACACACACACACACACACACACACACACACACACACACACACACACACACACACACACACACACACACACACACACACCATATAACAAAACAACCCTACCCAATACATATAAAAATATCCCCAAGCCCCCAATACATATAAATAAGGCGCCCAACCCCAAATACATATAAAAAGGACCCCCACCCCCAATACATATGAAAAAGACACCCACCTCCCCAATACATATTTAAAAAAAAGTCTACCCCCCAATACATATGAAAAAAAAACTCCCACCCCCCAACACATATTAAAAAGACCCCCACAATACATATAAAAAAAAGACTTGACTTGTGGATGATCAGGCCAGGTCCAATGGATGTGGGGGCCCGGCAGCCGGCACGGCAAGTTGGGCTCGACCTCTGGCCAGGCCCAGCTGCCGGCGATCTCGGGTCGGACCCCGACTCTCCCCTCAGCAGCAGCCTGCATGCCTCTATCCTTTTGTCCCACGCCGAGCTTCCGACAGGCCTCCCTCTCATGCCGTCGCGCTGGAAACAGAGAGCACTGAGGTCAGAGAGACCCGTCGGCGTGGGACAGAGGGATAGAGTCATGCAGGTTGCTGCTAAGGGAGAGCCGGTGCCCAGTCGCAAGAGGACCGACAGACGGGCCAGGTCAGAGGTCGGGCCTAACTTGCAGTGCCAGCCCCCCCCCCCCCCTGAGTCACCGGGCCCGGGACGCCAACCCTGGCAGACCCACCCTGTTGGCGGCCCTGCTGGCACTGCCTGCACCTGCCAGGATTTATGTGCCAGGGAGGGCAGACGGATAGCCGGAACCAGCCATGGCTATAGGTACAAAACTCATTAAAAAATTCCTCTATCAAACAGACTGGTTCCAGTCTCTCACGCATGATATGGTATTTAAATTGTAAATATCAATGCTCTAAGGTCGGCATTCACACAAGAACACAAAGGGATTTGTGCTTTGAGTGCAGCAGAGGGAAACAAACATTATTTTACAAATACGTGGTCTTTCAGTTATCCACTGTTTAATACAAATAACAGAATTAATTGGGTAGGTGTAAGGTTGCAAACTATTTTCAGATGCTGTTTTTTTTTTTATTGTCATTTAGGGAAACCTAAACAAACCTAAACAAAAATGCTGTTTAACACATATTGAAATATTTGGGGGCAGACAGATGTGCTCTGAAGTGACATATTTATCTTTTCAAACCATAGCTCAGTTAAATTAAATATAGTACAGTATAATATTAAACTCATCGAAAGCTTTTCAGATAAAATGTCAATATGCCAGTGATATCAACAGACATCACATTATTTTACAGATTCTTTTAACAATTACAAGTGATCATTTGGTACATCGCGCTGACAAAACTAAAGCTGGAAAAAATGTAAGCTGGAAACAAGAAGTGGGAAAGACAATGATATGACTGGTGAATTACATATTTCCTAGAAGGACATTTTGCTCCACGTGTGAATTTTTACCGCCCAACCCAATGCATCCTGTAAAGACTTCAAGATCACAGAATTGACTGATTACAAATGTATTACCGGACCTGAGAACGTTGATCTTCATGGCAATAGGGCATAATAAGAGGTAGGTTGCCACCTGGCTATAAATAATCTAGACAGGTCAAACAAGTCCAGGCTAGAGATCTAGAATTGATCCTGGTTTGGGTTTTTCTCAAAGATATATTTTATATTTATATATATAATATATTTATATTTTCTCAAAGATATTTATATTAACCATGGAAGCTCCAGCCAGCTCTGGATTTTGATGCCCCCCCCCCCCCCCCATCCCAGATTTAGGGACCTATTTTAGTAGCTTCGGTAATTTTATTGCAACTTCGAACGTGTTGGCATGTTCCTAGCTCACGGTATGAAATTTGTGAAAAACAGTATTCACTAAAGCAAATCACATTTTCTATACCGTTTGTTACAAAAATGACGTACCGCACTAGTTTGTAATTGATTTATAAGCAAAATGAGCTGAATGTGCAATTTCCCTCCACCAGTTTGTAAGAACTGAGCAGAGAGAGGAGAGAGATGCGGCATCTTCCTGCACAGGTCTTACATGCGATCAGGGCGGTTATAATGGTTGATTTTACTACATTGGATTGAAGCAGGTGGTCTCCGGAGCTGAACCGCATTAATTTCAGGTCCAGGGAACCCCTGCTTCCCAAGATACATGCCTCTGTATCGGGGGCCGGTATCTCCTGCAATTTTAAATGTCCCGCGTCACGTGACCAGGAGATACCGTGCAGGAGATACCGGCAACCCATACAGAGGCCTGTATCTTGGGAAGCAGGAGGTCCCCGGATATGAAAGTAATGTGTTTCAGTTCCGAAGACCCCCTGCTTCAATCCTATGCTGTAAAAATTAAAACAGAGCTTCATTACCTTAGTGGCTAATCTCTAAGATAATGAAAGGGTTATCCACCAGTGCCTGGTTTGTTGGTGGTAGAGGGGGGGGGGGGGGGTGGGTGAAGGTTGTAGTTTCACAAGGGTGGGTGGTTAGGGCTCCCTCAAGGTTTGTGGGAGGGGTTAATCCCTTCATTACCTTAGCAGTTACTACCCGGGAGGCCTAACCACCCACCCTAGAGTAACTACCTCCCCCCCCCCCAACAACAACCACACAGGAATGGGCAAAAGTCCTATTAGTCAAATATGGGTAATAGTGCCTTTGCCCACTCAAATATACAGTACTGCACATTACAAATAAATAAAATACAAATGTTAAAACAAATTAGCCATTAAATCAATTGATTGTCCCCGTGGTTATCTATGCCCTCAACGGTGGCACAGATAGCCACGTTGGCAATCAATGGACACCCTGCAACCCACCCCTCTACACCTAATAACCCCCCCCTCACCACACACAGTAATGAGCAAAAGTCCTATTAGCCAGATCGGTCAATTATAACTTTTGCTCATTACTGTGTGTGTGGAGGGGGGGCGGTTGTAGAAGGGTGTCCTTTGATTGCCAATGTGACTATCTGTGCCCCTGTTGAGGTCATGGATAACCACAGTGACAATCAATGGATTAAATGGCTAATTTTTTTTATTGTATTCTAATTTGTATTTTATTTCACTGGACTGTATACTTGAATGGGCAAAAGCGCTAATAGCCATATTTGGCTAATAAGCCTATTGCCCATTCCTGTGTGTGGTGCTAGTGGTAGAGGGGCTGGGTGAAGGGGGTAGTTGCCCCAGTTGGTGAGTGGCTAGGCCTCTCAGGTGGGTAGCAGGAGGGGTTAACCCCTTCATTACCTTAGCAGTAGTAACTACTAAGGTAATGAAGCGATTAACCCCTCCCACAACCGTCCTGGGAGTCCTAACCACCCACCCTGGAGCAACTACAACCTTCACCCACCCTCTCTACCACCAAAAAAATAGGTACTGCTATTTAACCCCTTCATTACCTTAGAGGTTATCCACTTAGGCAATGGAGCTTGGCTGTTTTTTTATTAAATAGGATTCAAGCAGGGACTCTCCGGACCTGAAATTAAAGGGGTTCAGGTCCTGAGACCCCCTGCTTCAGTCCTATGTAGTAAAAATAATTGATACACCATCTAATACAACTCACCATCATTGAGGTGGTATTAAAACATTTTTTATTAAAAAAGTGAGCATTTCAGCCATGATTTGCATCTCGGAACTACTTGAATAGCAGTTACTGTAAAATAAAATGCGAGTTTCAGCATTTTGTGAGCTATCGCATGGATTGTTGCAGCAAGAGTGATAAGACAAGTAAAAAAGCAATGCGATAAGGCAGGCCTGCACAACTCCAGTCCTAGAGGGCCGCAAACAGGCCAGGTTTTCAGGATGTCTCTACTTCAGCACAGCTGGCTCAATTATTGGCTCAGTATGACTGAGCCACTAATTGAGCCAGCTGTGCTGAAGTAGGGATATCCTGAAAATCTTGCCTGTTTGTGGCCCTCGAGGACTGGAGTTGTGCAGGCCTGCGATAAGGGCTTACTGAAAAATCACTTGTAAAATGCACTTTATATGCATTAAGGCACTTATAGAAGCTACTACCTCTTGCTCCTACTATAATCCTTACGCTCACACAGATTTTTTTAACTCCTCCCTCTACTCTGGAACCTTTCCCTCCTCCTTCAAACATGCAACAGTTATACCATTACTCAAAAACAGCAAGCTTGACCCTACCTGTCTTTCTAACTATCGGCCTGTCTCCCTCCTGCCTTTTGCCTCTAAACTTCTTGAACGTCTTGTATTCTCTTGCTTACTCCATTTTCTCACCACCTATTCTCTCCTAGACCCTCTACAATCTAGCTTCCGCACTGCTCACTCCACTGAAACATCCCTCACTGAAATAACTAATGACCTCCATGCTGGCAAAGACAGAGGTCATTACACTCTGATCGTATTACTCGACCTCTCTGCAGCATTTGACACCGTGGACCACCCTCTTCTCCTTCACATTCTCCATACTCTTGGTATTTGTAACAAAGCTCTATCCTGGATCTCCTCTTACCTCTCCCATCATACTTTCAGTGTCTCTTCTGCTAACACCTCCTCCTCCTCTATTGATCTCTCTGTTGGGGTACCCCAGGGATCTGTCCTGGGACGTCTCCTATTTTCTCTATAAACACTCTCTCTAGGTGACCAAATCACATCTCTTGGGTTAAAATATCACCTCTATGCTGACGACACACAAATTTACTTTTCAAACCCTGACCTTACACCTGCTGTACAGACCAAAGTTTCTGAATGTCTCTCTACAATATCATCCTGGATGGCCCACCGCCGACATAATATGTTAAACTTAACATGTCAAAAACAGAGCTCCTCATATGTCATCCCAGACCTGGCCCCACTACCTCCTTCCACATTAGTGTTGGAAGTTCTGTCTTACACCCAGTAGCGCAAGCACGCTGCCTAGGGGTCACACGACTCCCCTCTCACATTCTCCTCTCACATTCAAAATGTATCTAAAACCTGTCGCTTTTTCCTCCGCAATATTACAAAGATACGCCCTTTCCTCTGTTGCTCGACTGCTATAACTCTGACACAGGCCCTCATTCTCTCCCGTCTCGATTACTGTAACCTCCTGCTGTCTGGCCTTCCTGCCTCTCAACTGACTCACGTACAATCTATCCTAAACACTGCTGCCAGAATCACTCTACTCTTTCTTAAATCTGTCTCAGCGTCTCCCCTGCTGAAATCCTCTCCTGGCTTCCTATCAAATCCCGCATCACACACTCAATTATCCTCCTCACTTTTAAAGCCTTACACTCTTCTGCCCATCCTTACACACTTGCTTAAGGAAGCATACGAGTAGCTCCGTGGATGATACTATACACCTGATACATAAAGCTTGGCCCCCCTGCAGACGCACTTACCAGAATGCCCTCCTACTGTATCAGTATGTTCCTCCTACCAATTAGATTGTAAGCTCTTCGGAGCAGGGACTCCTTTTCCTAAATGTTACTTTTACGTCTGAAGCTCTTTTCCCCATGATCTGTTATTTGTATTATTTGTTATTTATATGATTGTCATGTGTATTACTACTGTGAAGCGCTATGTACATTTATGGCGCTATATAAATAAAGACATACATACATACTAGAATAGGTCCCTTAATGTACTGGACAAAATATACTTTTAGATTATGGCAGCAACCTGGTAAAAACACAACACATCAGGACCCGTTCAACAATCACAAACAGAAAGCCGACAGTAGCGTTGCCAAGAGTAGCGTTGCCAATTGGACCCATGTTAACTTCAGCCAGTGCTGGATTTTGTGGCAAAAGATTTACGTGCACAAACTGTTTAAAGCTGCTGTTTAAATTTATATATATATATATATTTGATATCAATCTGAGTGCTGTCTCGGTTCTTGCTGCATGGTCTTGGACTCCTGGTCTGCCTGGTAAGGAATCTACATTTTATTCAATATTATATGGGACAAGCACCGGCTTTCTACCTTTATTGCGAGTGACATCTGCCTTTGTACATATAGATATATATATATAAATATATTCTCCCCCCCCCCCCCATTCAATATGTGCATCAGTACAATTTGCACACGGACAAGTGATTAGCTAAGCTGCAGATCGATCCGTTCTCTTGTAATAGATCACGTGCTCCGGGTTATTTAATTCAGTTCTTGCACAGCATTATGGGAAATGTAGTCCTAGAATATGATTGACTGGGCAGTTACTAGATACAATTGGTTCACTGCTAGAAAGAGGGCGGGTCTCAAGAGCCAGAGCCTATCAGAAGGGGAAGGGGGCTGTCACTTTGGAAATGCTTCCTACATTAGAAACATTAAAAATGTCTTTAAAACATTCTTTTTTTTTTTTAAATGCTACAAGTATTTTCTCATAGTACAGAACTGATTTATTAAAAAAAAACCCCACACATTTAGGATATTGCTTGAACTGCTGCTTTCAGGTGTAAAAAGCTTTCATAAAGTTAAAAGCAACCTCTGATAAATGTGTCTCTTTAATCTGGCATCAGGGAGCAACCCTAGAATACTGTAAAATGTATCTGTATAAGAGAGATTACAGTCGGTTGCCAGCGATACTTATTTCAGAACCCCAGGAGATTTTTCCTGGTTGTCTGGTGATAATCTAAGAGAAAAAGAACCCAACAAGTAGCACTCACATTCCCGATCTGATTGATTAGTGTCAATATTAAAACGTAAACTTTAATGGTCATAAAAGTTAAAATAAAGGTGATTAAAATAGACATATAATGGACGCATGCTACTGATCCTGTTGGGTGTAGTGTGCACCCTGGATCAATAGTTTTAAAAGTTAATTGAGATTAATTGGATCGATTAACACTAAGAGGATATCTGATCACTGTGTTCTATACGGAGTTGTCTGGTGTTCACAGGCAGATGTTCAGTGAATTTGTTATTATACCATTTACAGAGGTTCCTTGGAAGATATTTACGTCTCTAGCTATAAATGATCCCAGTGGTCTGTAGTTGGCTCCAGTAGAGAAACGTCCCATGCCAATCCATCTCTCAGTGCAACCGCTCTGCAGTTTATTCTATGATTCCCTTATAAAACGCACACAACTTTGATGCACTGAACTTAATGCAGCTGTGCCACCTTGCAACCCAGCTGAACATCGTTCTAGTTAGCATTCACCATTACGTGCTGATAATGGGTTGTACGTGGAAATCTTCCGATTGAGATAGTAAATTGGAGGCGTTATAGACTTAGACTTCGGGAGGCCTAACTTTAGATATTACTGTAGCCACTTAATGAAAGAATGTTCCGATACTCTCTCGCGGTCCAGTTAGGGAGGGGGCCCTCTCTCAATAGTTACAAAAGGCTTAAGGTGTCTCAAGTTGTGTCAATTAGTGTGACTATGAATGCACTTTTGAGGGCACTTCACACCACAAATATGAGTGGGTTATTTGTCGACTGATTAAATAAATAATTAGAGGATTTACTTGTTGCAATATTAAAATGCAATATACAGCTCAACCCCCTTATAACGCTGAGCTTGGGGTCCAAAGAATCACATCGCGCTATAAGCGGATTGCGTTCGAAACAATGTACAATTGTATGCATTGTACAATAAAGTATTTAAGATGCCAAGAATCGTGTTGTAAAGTATTCATAAACACGAACATTGGGAGCCACGCTTGCATCGCGTTATAAGCGGATTCGCGTTGTAGCGGATCGCGTTATAACGGGGTTGAGCTGTATTAGCATTTGCACTTGAATCGGTAAAGGTCTGAGGTGGCTTTAAATGTAACAAGCACTGTTTGCAATTTTCTTACACAACATTTATGCAAACTGATACTAGCACTGCATCAAAGCACAAATATTGGCTCATAAACCACTGAGGAGGCCCTGTCATTAGTAGACAGTCTGGGGGTTATTCATTAAACTGTGATAGTGTGAATCAGGGTACTATTGCACAAAAACTCATTAAAGTCCATAGAACCGTGTGATATTGGCCCATTCAGCACTGTTGAAGTTGAATGACTAACCCCCTGACTGTCTGCTAATGATAGGACCTAATGATATAGCAAAGAACTTCCTGTGAAACTGTACACATTTTACAGCAATGCTCATCAACTAATTTCCCAAAAGGCCGGATTACAAGAATTGTACAATTAGAAGGGCCAGAAGCGTACTGTACCAAACTTCAACATTTTGTAAGCATTGATAACGCCTGCACCATATATTATTCTTACCTTAGATGTGTAGTACAGCCGTGTGAAAAATAGCACTAAGCTCAGGGATGGCCAATGCCAGCCCTCAAGGGCCACCAACAGGCCAGGTTTTAAGGATGTCATTGCTTAATGGATCAGTCAACGACTGAGCCACCTGTGCTGAAGCAGGGATTGTGACGGTAGGGGTAAATGTGACTGCTTTTAATAAAGTTCAAGCCTGCCATTACCCCTACCTGTCAATAATACATCTGTATTATATAATATATATATATATATATATATATATATATATATATATATATATATATATGTCACCCACCATAACTTAAATAATGTGTGGTGAAGACTTATTTAATGTCTCAAATTACAAAGCTAGTATAACCAACCTCACACTGACGAGACCCACAAGGTCGAAACAGTCTGTCTGTGAGTGGGTTTATTGGCTTTGCATCTCATCCCAGGCTATGTTTAAAAGCTGTGTTTAAAGCAGCATGCATTGGCCTAAGGGTTTAACCATGTAATGTGGTCTTGAGACAAAAGGTGGCACTGTGTGCTCAATTGCATGTCATTTCCCAGAATCCCTTGCTGCAGTGGAAGTGCTGTAGGCTAAGGGATAATGGTGAAGGGCAGGGTTGCAGACCTGTCTAAGACATGTGCATGTGCTCACAAGATATATATATATATATATATATATATATATATATATATATATATATATACACACTAGCTGAGAGACCCGGCGTTGCCCGGGATGTAATTTTGGGGGGGGGGGGGGGGGGGGGGCGTACGACAGGGTTAGGCTTCCCCCCCCCTTGACAGCTAGGTGGGTGACTGAGTTGACTGAGTGTGTGGGTGACTGTGTGGGTGGGTGACACTTGACTGAGTGGGTGGGTGGGTTGGTGACTGAGTGGGTGACTTTGGGTCGGTGACTGGGTGGGTGACTTTGGGTCGATTTGACTTTGGGTCGGTAGGTGGGTGACTTTGGGTCGGTGGGTGGGTGACTTTGGGTCGGTCGGTCAGTGGGTGGGTGGGTGACTTTGGGTTGGTGGGTGGGTGACTTTGGGTCGGTGGGTGGGTGACTTTGGGTCGGTTTGACTTTGGGTCGGTGGGTGGGTGACTTTGGGTCGGTGGGTGACTTTGGGTCGGTGGTTGGGTGGGTGAGTTGGGTCGGTGGGTGGGTGAGTTGGGTCGGGGGGTGGATGACTTTGGGTCGGTGGGTGGGTGACTTTGGGTCGGTGGGTGACTTTGGGTCGGTGGGTGGGTGGGTGACTCTGGGTTGGTGGGTGACTTTGGGTGGGTGGGTGACTTTGGGTCGGTGGGTGGGTCAGTGACTGGGTGACTTTTCCAGGGTCGGTGACTGGGTGGGTCAGTGACTGGGGTCGGTGACTGGGTGGGTCAGTGAGTGGGTAGGTGGGGTCGGTGAGTGGGTGGGTGGGGTCGGTGACTGGGTGGGTGGGGTCGGTGACTGGGTGGGTCGGTGACTGACTGGGTGGGTGGGTGACTGACTGGGTGGGTGAGTGGGTGGGTGAGTGGGTGACTTACTGACTGACTGGGTGGGTGACTGGGTGACTGACTGAATGGGTGACTGAATGGGTGGGTGACTGAGTGAGTGGGTGGGTGACTGAGTGGGTGGGTGACTGAGTGAGTGGGTGGGTGACTGAGTGGGTGGGTGAGTGGGTGGGTGACTGAGTTGACTGAGGGGGTGGGTGGGTGGGTGACTGAGTGGGTGGGTGGGTGGTTGACTGAGTTTGACTGAGTGGGTGGGTGGGTGACTGAGTGGGTGGGTGGGTGACTGAGTGGGTGGGTGACTGGGTGAAAGTGACTGGGTGGGTGGGTGACTGGGTGGGTGGGTGACTGGGTGGGTGGGTGACTTTGGGTGACTTGGGTGGGTGGGTGACTGGGTGGGTGACTTGACTGAGTGAGTGGGTGGGTGACTGAGTGAGTGGGTGGGTGACTAAGTGAGTTTTTGGGTGACTAAGTGAGTGGGTGGGTGGGTTACTGAGTGGGTGGGTGACTGAGTGGGTGGGTGACTGAGTGAGTGGGTGGGTGACTGGGTGAAAGTGACTGGGTGGGTGACTGAGTGGGTGGGTGGGTGACTGAGTGGGTGACTGAGTGAGTGGGTGGGTGGGTGACTGGGTGGGTGGGTGGGGTGACTGGGTGAAAGTGACTGGGTGGGTGTGTGGGTGACTGGGTGACAGTGCGTGGGTGGGAGACGGTGGGTGACTTTCCTTGACCCCGTGGTTGGGGCAGGAGGTGAGCTCGGGAAGCTGGGGGGGCAAGAGTGGCAGGAGACCCGCGCCGCGCTTCCCCTCCATCCGGGAGCCGGCGCACGTGATGGGGAGTCCCGCGCCGCGCTTCCCCTCTCCGGTAGCGGCGCACGTGAGGGGGAGTCCCGCGCCGCGCTTCCCCTTTCTGGTAGCGGCGCACGAAAGGGGGAGTCCCGCGCCGCGCTTCCCCTCTCCAGTAGCGGCGCACGTGAGGGGGAGAGCAAAAGGCCCAGCCCGCGCTTCCCCTCTCCGGTAGCGGCGCACGTGAAGGGGAGAGCAGGAGGCCGGGCCGCGCCGCGAGGGGGGAGGAGCCTGGAGTTTGCTGCTGAGCAGGAGGGCCGCGGCGCACGGTGAGGGTGATGGTGCGGCTGGGGATGTTGCGGAGCGTGGGGATTTGGGTGAGGTGGGGGGAGAGAGTGAGGGGCACCGGGAGAGGAGGGGGGTGTGTGTGTGTGGAAGGTGAGCTGCGGTCCAACTGACGGGGGAGAGTGAGGGTGTGTGTGTGTGTGTGTGTGTGAGGGTGTGTGTGTGTGTGTGTGTGTGTGTGTGTGTGTGTGTGTGTGTGTGTGTGTGAGGGGGGGTGTGTGTGTGTGTGTGTTTTTTTTTTTTTGCCCATCACTCTGCCTCAGGCCAATGAGAGGTGCGGGGGCGGGCAGGCCAAGGGACCAATGAGATTGCCGCTAGGGACGCAGACATACAGTGCTTTCAGAAATATATAGTAGATATACACACACACACACACAGCAAATGGAAATATTACTTTGTGCTCATTTGCATGTCTTAGACAGGACTGCAACCCTGCCCTTCACCACTATCGTCCAGCATACAGTGCTTCCACTGCAGCAAGGGATTCTGGGAAATGACATGCATATGAGCACACAGTGCCACCTTTTGGTTCAAATCCATTTTGACATGGACCCCTATAAGCTTTTGCTTGCTGCATTGCACAGCTTGGGTTTAGATGCATAGCCAGTAAACCTACCGACAGACAGCTGTTTCGACCTTTTGGGTCTCATCAGTGTGAGGCTGGTTATACTGGCTTTGCAATTTGAAGTGTAGGTATCCACCAACCATTAGTTAACTTATGGTGGCTAAAACAAGTGACATATGTATTATGTAGCCTGGATCCAGCACTTCAGGGACAGGGGGTTAATTTTGTTTTCAGCTAGAATGTGGCCAAATGGGCCGTGATCTTTCCAAATAACTCTTTTTGCAGGTAAATTGGTTTGTTGTTGCATTTCCCTCCCCACCAATCAAGGAATGGGTCACATTACCAACACTTTGGGGAAGGTAGACTCCTAATCTCAGTTTGTTTTGTGGGAGAGTATTTTTAAGAAGAAGCAGCAGCTTGGGAAGAACCTGGGAGAAGCTGCAGTGTCCACTCCAGTGCTGCTGCTAAGCCTGGAGTCCTGTTGCAGTAGACTCTAACAACAGAGTTTCTTTAGGGAGGTGCCTGCACCCAGGTTCATAGGGTACCCCAGTTTCCCAGTTGTAATGGGGTGTGTTGATTTACTGTAAATAGTTGTGGATATTTATTTTTCCAATAAATTAATTGTATAAACTCTGTGTTCTGTCTGGCGAATTGATCCCTGGTGTGTTAGTCCTGGTCTCCCGTGACGGGGATATTCTTAAAATTTGACCTGTTGGCTGGCCCTTGATGACTGGAGTTGTCCACTCCTGGATTCAAGCAAATACTTGTTACTATTTTTTTGCCGATAATTTATTCTGTTAAAGTAACAGGCAATGGGAAACTAAAGCAATATGTATACCACATTCTATAAGACCATGATAAGAAATACTACCATGGAACATTATTACTCTTATAGTCAAAATTAGATGGGGATTGGCTCAGTGATTTGGCAAACAGAAGCACAATGATTGACTCTTGCAGGTCTCAAACTGCCATTGATCACCGGTTTTCTTTCTTTGCTGATTATGGCTCTACTCACTGTGTGAATATAGTGCATATGACGGGGGAATTACACTACAATTAATGCATCGAAAGCTAAATTACCAGGCACAGAACGCACAATTGGGTGACAAAGGACAGAAATAGACCAGTATTCCCTCGTTGTTAAAGGCCTCCAAAGATGTAATTACTGTGTCACCTTATGGAGTCTCTCTCCTACCTTGTCCGCCCCACACAGCATGCTGGTTTCCATAACTGAGAGGGTTAATGCAGCAACCCCACCTAGCAGTGTGTAGCAGAGTTGCAATAATATGTAATCACTAAACCAGTGACTTTCATCCTGTTTTTGGTTAAGGAACCCTATGATTATATTGTGACATTCTGCTGAACCCCAACCCTGTCTAATAGCGCGTCTGAAATCAGATGCATTGTAAGGAACCCAAACCCTCTCTAATAGCGCGTCTGAAATCAGATGCATTGTAAGGTGTCCCAACCCTCTCTAATAACGCGACTGAAATTAGATGCATTGTAAGGAGCCCCAACCCTCTCTAATAGGGCGTCTGAAATCAGATGCATTGTAAGGAACCCCAACCCTCTCTAATAGCGCGTCTGAAATCAGATGCATTGTAAGGAACCCCAACCCTCTCTAATAGCGCGTCTGAAATCAGATGCATTGTAAGGAACCCCAACCCTCACAAATAGCGCGTCTGAAATCAGATGCATTGTAAGGAACCCCAACCCTCTCTAATAGAGAGGTCAGGTGCATTATAAGGAACCCCAACCCTCTCAAATAGTGCGTCTGTGATCAGATGCATTGTAAGGAACCCCAACCCTCTCTAATAGCGCGTCTGAGATCAGATGCATTGTAAGGAGCCCCAATCCTCTCTAATAGAGAGATCAGATGCATTATAAGGAACCCCAACCCTCTCTAATATTGCGTCTGAGATCAGATGCATTGTAAGGAACCTCAACCCTCTCCAATAGTGCGTCTGAGATCAGATGCATTGTAAGGAACCCCAACCCTCTCTAATAGCGCTTCTGAGATCAGATGCATTGTAAGGAACCCCACCCTTCTCTAATAGCTTTCTATGGTATGTATGAAGACTTCATACATACAGTATGATGCAGAATTAGTTTTATTTTTGACATATCCCTTATGTTGAATATTGATACAATTTAAATAAAAACAGTTTTTTTATGTAATTAGTATTAGTAAATATCACTTATTATTGTAATATTATTATTTTAATAGTCATACTGTGAAAATACAAATACATTTCTGGGTTTAAATAGCAATAATGGGAAGGATGTTGATCCAGAGAGAAATCTGATTGCCGTTATTTGGAGTCAGGAAGGAAGTTATTTTTCCCCCTTATGAGACATCGTTGGATGATGTTTCACTGTTTTTTTTTGTTTGTTTGTTTGTCTAACTCTAGATCAAAATACTGTAAATACAAATATAGGATAAGGATCTATTGTCTAAATTTAGCATAGGTTGAACTTGATGGACAAACTGTACGTCTTTTTTCAACCTCATCTACTACAGTATGTAACGGTGTAACTTTAGTCTGTGCTAGCACCACCTAGAGTCTTTTTTAGGGTTTACATTTTGAAGCACTTTCATTGATTTGGCGGGCACAGAAATATATATTTTTGGTACATACCATCAACATCTGTACACCAAGCAGAGTCCATTTCTGTGCACCAAAAGAAAATATATATTTTTGACACAGCTGCTGCAGAAATGTGTGGGTAATATATATACTGTAGGTGCACTCAAATGGAGTTTGACATGCGCTCATTATGCACCAAAAAAGCCGTTTGTGGCGCTCCGTACATAAGCCCATAAGGGGTCTATTCATTAAAGTCTCCTGGCGGCAAAACTGGTGGAAAATACTGCCCTTGGGTTTAGCAAAAAGCCCATGGAAAGCAATGTGGGTTTTTTGTTGTTGGTATTTTTACCTTTGATAGATTTGATGCAGTTTTATTTGCACCAGTATTGTTCCAGTTTTGCAGCATGGGGACTGTGATAAATGACACCCTTTGATCAAACAATCCAAATTAGTATTAATTGTACTAGCTGTAGAAAAAGATACATTGTTAATCAGTGAATAATTATACAGTCCTTAGTAAAATCAGTTACAGAAAAGAATCAATAAAAGGAGTGAAAATGTATCCGTTGCTTTTTGGGCCATATTAAAGTAAGCAGTTGCGCTGTAAGATACCTTACATTTCAAGTCAGTGTGCTCTAAGTCGTATTCCAGTCCCACATGGTGTCAAACTTTTTCAGCTGTGGCAGCCCTTCAGACCTTTAAGGAGTGGCATTAAAGACCACTTGTGGGGTTTCCAAAGCTCTGTATAATTTCTCCATAACTCAATCTATGAAGACATTTCCTGTTGATCCATTAAACCTGCAATGAATTTACACCTTTCCAGGATCATGGTAGTTGTGAGAACATTGGGGTCTATGCACTAAGATTGTATTTTTGTGGGCATCAAAATGTCAGTGCTAAAAAGTAATACAAATCTTCCAAAATGTGCATCGTATGTGTTGTATGAAGACTTCATACCCACAGTATGACGTATAATACGTGAAATGATCTTTGACGCATCCCTTATGTTTAGTACCCGATTGATACACTGTACATTGTAACAGAATTCTGTGTATGTTTTCTTGTATAATTAGTAGTTGTAAATAATAATTAGTCGTGCAATATTATTTATAATCGCTGTACAGTGTAAACCTATATTATTAAACATCTGTAAATTTTTGGGTTAATACCTAGGCACATCATTTGGCGCTACCACCATTAAGAGTTTTTTTTAGGGTTTACACCAAGTTGAACTTGGTGGGTGATTGTAATGCACTTTTAATTGATTTTGTGGCACACAGAAATATTCTTACATCCCATTTACTGTAAATCTCTACGTAGTATATTTTTGTACAGAAAAAAAATAAATCAATTTTTTCATAGCTTGAGAAATGTTAACTTAGTAAAGTCCTCGCTATCCAACGTTTCACTTTACAACGAATGGCATATTACAATGCAACCCTACGAGCCGTTTTTCGATGCCGGAATGCGTTATCCAACGCTCACCGCCACTGATTAACACGGGACTCACGTTACAGCGGTTTCACTATCCAACGCTACTCCCAGAACGGATTCCGTTGGATAACCGAGGACTGCCTGTACAGTACATCATCAACACAGCCAAACGCAGTTGAAATTGAGTTTCACGTGCACTTATTTTGCACCAGAAAAGTATTTTGCGACGCTTAGCACACAGTGCCTATTGTGTTGCTGGCATCTCTGGAAACCAGGGGTCATAATTTGTGTTTACAAAATACTTTATTTGCCCTGTCATACTTCCCTGGATCATCAGCAGAGTTTCTCACAGATATAATTGTGTGTACAGAGAGTTTGAAAGTTGACGTCTTTTCTTCAGATCGCACAATAATGAAAATAGTCAAACTGAAATGGTAATGATGAAACATGAAGGTACCTAGAATGACTATTTTTTTTGGAGGTGGTGTTGGTCCCAGGTGTGCAAATCAGTCAAGTGCAAAAAGTTTCATTGATTGACACTTTGTGTAATTGTTCCGCAGTGAGACTCCATGACAGCATTTCTGAGGAGGGACACCATTACCTGGTGTTTGACCTGTAAGTATTTAATCACTGCGTATGTATGTTCATTGGTGACTGCTCAGCAAATAAAAAGATTACTTGTGAGCACATTCACGTCTCAGACAGGTCTGCGGCGCTGCTTTTCCCCATTATCTCTTAGCATACAGTGCTTCCACTGCAGCCAGGGATTCTGGGAAATAATATGCAAATGAGCACACACTCACCTTTTGCTTCTTGTGCATTTTAACATGGACAACCCCTACAAGCTTATGCCTGCGGTTTTACACAGCTTTTCAGCACAGCCTGGGCGAGCGCTCAAATTGTGTTTGCGAGTGTGTATATCCTGTGGGCAAAACACCAAGCAGTTGTACGGTTCTAAAACCAAGAACGCTAAAGCCTTTGAAACATGGTGTCAAAACTCTGTGGACACCAATTTCAAAAGGTTTCTATAATATTTAAGTTATAAGAACTAGAAGGTTAGGATTCCCTTTAAAAAAATAAAAAATAAAAAAAAAGATCAAATTTTCTATAAAACATTGAAGTTCAGTTTCCTAAATAAGTAGTGATACTTGGCACTAACATACACCATCACATTTCCATTATTCTAAAAGTCGTAAGACTTGTGCTTATATACATGAAGGCTGCGATATTATAAGTAGATATGCCGGTGCCCTTTTAGTCTAATGCAATGGTGCGCATACTCCCTGTGCTGTGTCCCCCTACTTTCTCTCCTCGGTTGCGCCCCCCTCGCCTCTAATGTTGCGTCAAATGACGCTGCGGGGTCATGTGACGTCACGTCACGTGACCCGCGGCATCATTTGACGTCACGCCTCTATGGCAATGGGCGTCATTTCACGTGTCGTTGTCATAGAGACACATGACTGGAGCCGGGTAAGTAAACGTAGCCCCTCCGAAAAATCTCATGTCCCCCCAGTTTGCGCACCACTGGTCCAATGAATATTGACAGTAAAACATGGTTTATTGTGTTCTAAATATTAACTTAAAAAAATGTTAGTACACCATAAAATAGCAAAGGATTGGGTGGGGGACTGCAAGGCGTTTGCTCATTTTTGGAATAATGCATATTAAAAAAAGTTAGCAGCTCAACAGTAATTAGCAAAGATTTTGATAGGACATAGATTATACAATATTGTCATTTTGCCATCTAACGTATAAAATATTGTAATATTTATTTTTGGCAGAATACCATTGCTGGTATATTTCAATTAAAAACACATATTCACTCATTGACTTATTAACAAAATGTGTGTTTTAAATTACAAGTTAATTGCATTCTAAATTAATTTGGGTCTTGAATATAGACTTGGGGTGACAGACTCAGAGACACCATTCGGAGTTACTCATACAGTCAGGGCCGCAGACAGATTTCCCGGGGCCCAGGACTAGAGTTGCGTCCAAACCCCCCCCCCCCCCCCCCCGCGGTACCACCCCAGCGCTATTGTGAGTCCCCCCGCCCTCCATTTCACACCTCACGAGCCCCCTCTATTTCGCACCGTCTAGCCATGTTTTTCTCTCCCCTCCGTCTCACTCCCTCTTCCCCAATCACCCCCTCCCGCCTCGCATGTATTTCTCTCCCCTGCGCGTCTCACTCTTACTCCCTCTTTTCCTCACTCATCCCGTCACCTCTCATTCGCCCCTACCTTCCGTCAATTACCCCACTCTCACTCAATCCCCACCACAAAATACATACCAAAAAAAACCATCCCCCAAAATACATATAACCCCACCCCGCAATACATAATGAAAATACCCCGCCCCTGCCAATACAGTACATATTAAAAAGGCCCCCGCCGCCCCAATACTTTTAAAAAAAGATCCCCACTGCCCCAATACATTTTAAAAAGACCCCCCCCCCAATACATATAAAAAAATACACCCCCCCATCAATACATATTTGTTTAAAAACAGACTTACCGAAGACACGTGGGGGGACCTGCAGCACCCCACTACCGGGCGGCAGCAGAGGAGCCTGTGTCGGGTAGGGGGGGTTGCTGCGGATGCCAGTAGGGTCGGGGAGGGGGGGATGCGGATGCTGGTAGGGTCCGGGAAGGGGGGGGGGGGAGGGCTGCGGAATCCGGTAGGGTCCGAGGGGGTGAGGGGGCTTTGCGGATACCGGAAGGGCCTGGGAGGGAAGGGGGTGGCCTGAGGTTTGAGGATCCGGAGGCCTAGGGCCCGGGTGGCTTTGTGGGAGGGAAGACACGTGAGCGGGCTTGCAGCACCACTACCGGGCGCCACTAGAGGAGCCTGCTGCAGATGGCCCGCGGAGGACTCAGTGCCTGGAAGGTGGGACTGGGGGGTGGGGAAGGGGCTGCGGATGCTAGTAGGGTCTGGCAGGGGGTGGGATGGTGGCTGCAGATGCTGGTAGGGTCTGGGGGGAGGAAATCAGAGGATGCGGTAGGGCCGGTGGGGGGGGGGGATCAGAGGATGCCGGTAGGGCAGCAGAGGATGCCGGTAGAGCTGGGGGGAGCAGAGGATGCCGGTAGGGCCAGGGTCAGAGGATGCCGGTAGGGCCGGTGTCAGAGGATGCCGGTGGAGCTGGGGGGAGCAGAGGATGCCAGTAGGGCTGGGGGGAGCAGAGGATGCCGGTAGGGCCGGGAGGGGTGATCAGAGGATGCAGGTAGGGCCGGGGTCAGAGGATGCCGGTAGGGCTGGGGGGAGCAGAGGATGCCGGTAGGGCTGGGGGAGGATCAGAGGATGCCGGTAGGGCCGGTCAGAGGATGCTTGTAGGGCCAGGGGGGGAGAATAGAGGATGCCGGTAGGGCCCGAGGGGGGGTTAGAGGATGCCGGTAGGGCCCAGGTGGGGGGGGGGGGATAGAGGAGAGTACTCACAGTTACTCAACACACAGGACACTACAGAGACAAACACAGGGTATACTATACACACACACACACACACACACAACAGTACATGGTGATACAGATAAGTATTTACGTGCGCATGCCGGGAACATTCAAACACGTTTCTCCCGCCTGTGCAGTTGCTTACATTAGCTGATAGTCCCCGCCCACGAGGAAGGCCCTAATTGGCTCTCCTCTCCTAAAGCATTTCAGCAAAAAAAAAATTCTGACACGGCCGTTGACAGTGCCATGTGCCCTCCTACTCACCGGGCCGCCAACACCGGCTGTCCCCCCCTGTCGGCGGCCCTGCATACAGTTCCATGTCTGAAGGTTCTGGATGTGAGAAAAACAAACAAAAAGGTGTCAGAGTTTAAAACATTGCAGCCTTCTGGGTAATGTCACATCTGGGATTTTAAACGGTTGGCGTCAAGTGCCCTCAAGTGTCACGTGTCTCTCTGCAGGGTTACAGGTGGGGAGCTGTTTGAGGATATCGTGGCTAGGGAATATTACAGTGAGGCCGATGCCAGGTCAGTGCTTCCTACAGTTACCAAAACCATTGCTGTACTTTGTGTATAGTGCACCTTTTCCACTGACTAACATACATTAAAGCCTTAAAAAAAAAGTGTAAACACTCGGACTAATTTCCCTATTACGTCTTTTTCTCATTGCTATATTCCCTACATCTGTTTTCTCTCTCTCGTGTTTGTCGTGGTGTCCCGTTGATTCCGCTCTTTGACACTGTGCTCTTCCAGCGATGTCTTTTTCACGCTGTTACCTTGTCTCATGTCGCTGCAGTCACTGCATTCAGCAGATCCTAGAGGCAGTTCTGCATTGCCACCAGATGGCGGTGGTGCACAGAGACCTGAAGGTGAGCACAGGTCTCAGGAGTCTGAAACTACTGTACCATGCACGGCTACAGAGACTCACTCCTGTAACTAATACACTGCTAGACAATTCTAGTGTAACACTTCAACTGAGCCATATTTAGAACAGCTCTTGATTAACCCCTTCTGTCGTTGTCCTGCTAGACTGAGCTGTTGACAGTTTACTTCCTTAACATGGTCAGAGGAGCTTGCAACTCATTCCTTTGTTATCCTACTACGAAAAACGAGTAACTTGCTTCAGGGACCTGCAGAACATGTCTCTGTCTGGAGAGATACATAGCATTGCTACATTATACCCTTCTGTGTTAGACAGATTGACAGAGCTTTGTTTCATTAACTGCGTCTTTTCTGGAGAGATATGCAGAGTAATACTACAGTACTGTACCAGAGGACACACTTGCACTGTGCCTCATCATTTACAACATGCAAGTAAGATGTACAAATATAACACAAACTCAGACAGCATGGGCCATGTTTACTTCTGCCGCAAGACTCTTTGGGGCACTGGAAAACACCAGTCAATGGACTTTAATGTGTCTACCAGCGCCAGAAGGTGGCTTAGTAAATATAGGCCCATATGCAATATATTATACAAATGTGCTATGCTGCAAAATATGCTAACACCATATATTATTATTAAATTATATAATAAGACAATATGCAAACACACACAAGGCAACCTATACACTATATAAACACACTCTATTAATATATATATATATATATATATATATATATATACACACACAAACACATTATACATACACAAACACGTATTACACAAACACTTATGTGCCATCTCTTCCCAGTTTCACGCAGCGCTTGGTGATTTGCAGGGTGTTAAGGAAACACTAATGATATCTTTTATCTCTGTTCCCCTCCTTTCTCACACAGCCGGAGAACCTCCTGCTAGCTTCCAAATTAAAGGGAGCTGCTGTCAAGCTGGCGGATTTTGGTTTGGCCATTGAGGTGGAAGGGGAACAGCAGGCATGGTTTGGTGAGACCCCTTACAACATATCTTCAACATCCCAGTCTGCATCGCCATACCACTGTAACACCGAGACACCATTGAACACTTTTGTTGTTAGAGGGGCCTGCAATGCATTGAAAAAGTCATGAGTTGATGGTCCTCCTGGCAGCAAAGGGGTTAAAGTTAGAGAAATATACATTTTTGAAGAAGCATATTTAAAAAAAATGTACATTTGTGTCCTGCGAGGGTTGGCAAGATAAGCGTTTACTAAGCATTAAAAAAAAAGGTAGTAAAATAGTCCAATGTTACAAAATGTATTGGAAGCCGTCCATACTCACTTCAAAAAACTGAGAAGGCAGCAACAGAGTAATGCTGGGGTCACATTGTAACTCTATGCTTAGTGTCACCCTGTGAAACACTGTGCTTCCATTGTAAAACACTAACACAAAATCCCGTTTTGTAACTCTGTATAATACTGGCCTTCTGTAACAATGGATACTTGTCTCAATGTATAAATGGTATCTTTTCTTTATGGCACTTTGCAAGACACTGTGGCCTATTTATCAAAGTCTCCCGATTGCAAAACTGAGACAGATCCAGTGCAAAAGAATTGCACCCGATATATCAATGAAAACAATCCCGTTACTTCCCATGGGATTTCTTTTTATTTTATAAATATGGGACTGGTTTTGCGCTGATTTTAACCCAATTTTGTAGCTGGGAGACTCTGATAGGTAGACCCCACCATGTTTCGTGGAATAGCTCCACAGTTCTTTGTTGCCATTGGAACATGTTTTAATGTCAGTACCAAACAAATAAGAGGTGTTCCAAACTTTCAGCAAGAATTAGATTTCCATGTGACAATAATATTACTCCATTTTTCCAAAATGTGTGTCTCACCCTGCACTCCACCATGCGACTAGTTTGAGATATATATGATGGTGGTGATGCATCTCTGAACTGGTACCCCCCATGCTGTCTCTGTATAATGTCCGAGGGGGAAGAGGGCTGAAGGAGTGACTCAGTGAGTAAAGGCTCTGAGAACAATGACACAGAGTTTGAAGCAGGGGAGCCTGGTTCAAATCTCAGTGTCGGCTCCTTGTGACCTTCGGTAAGTCCCTTTATCTCCCTGGGCCTCAGGTACCAAAGTTAGATTGTGAGCTCCAACTGTGCTATATAGCAAAGAATATTTAGATATATGGTTGCACAGATCTGTAGATAAACGATTAGGTCAGGGATGGACAAGTTTAAAAAATTAAGAGCCAACCAGATTTTTTCAGGTGCCATAGTTTAGGACAGGAGGAGCCTAATTTGTCTCCTCCCCCCAGTCAGCAACTATGTGTTAGTGTGTACAGTATGTGACCCACACACAGACACATACGCTTCTCCCCCCTCCCCTTGTCATAATTGAGGGCAGGAGTGGGCAGAGTCCTGGAGCGCTCCGCCTCCCTCCCCCCCACCGCCAGCTCTCTGATACAAATCTCCACGTACCACAGATTAAGCGGCACAGCGCTATGGGACCTGTCAGTCGTCACCCCCAAAGCCGGTCACAACGTGCCCTATCCCGCTTTGCAGTCGCACTAGCAAACCATGATGGGGGGTGCTGTTGTCAGATGCCAGAGGCAAAATTTAAGGCGCCTGGGCAACCTCACATTTTTCTATCCCGTGTCTAGTTAGCCCACCGTTACATGGTATACAACCCCTTCGTTACGTGTACCTGGGGAAAGGGGTTGTGACCCCCCAGGCTTAGCCTTATCCACAGATTTGTGCAATCGTCCTCCTTTCTCTTCAGTGGATACCATATTAGATTCCTGGGGACTGGATTCTGTTTTCTCCCCACAGGGTTCGCTGGCACGCCGGGCTACCTTTCCCCTGAAGTCCTAAGGAAAGATCCCTATGGAAAGGCAGTGGATCTTTGGGCCTGCGGTAAGGCTTAACCCATACCATACAAGTTGTAGCTGTTCTAGTATGCATGCGGATTCCTAGAAAGCAGTTTCCTTTAGCTTTTAGAAATCACTATGGGCCTGTATATGTTTTCTTTTTCTTCTTCATTTTGACATAGATTGTTGTTAGGAACATTTATGCCGAGTAATTGTTGAGCTTTCAGAAAAACAAAACGATGAACCGAGCTGTAGACTGTGACAGATCCTGTACAGCTGGAGGAGCGGATCAGTGAATAAAGGCACTGGCTCGGAGAACAATGACACCGAGTTTGAAGCAGGGGAGCCTGGTTCAAATCCCAGTGTCAGCTGGTCCTTGTGACCTTGGTCAAGTCACCTCTATCTCCCAGTACCCAAACATAGATTGTAAGCATATTGGTGCAGGGACTGTCTGTATTCTATGTACAGTATTGTGTACCATGTGCTATATTGTAGTTGTGAAGCGCTTCCAATGGGGACAAAAGTGCCATATGAAATAAAGTTATTATTATGATTATATTTAATTAAAATATTATAGCAAGAAACATCCCTTAGATATCATTACAATTTCTAGTAGGTCCATTGTTGTACTTCTTATGTGTGCTGCATCCTGTTGGCAGCCTATTTGTCATGTATGTACGTACATAAGACAGACAACAACAAGTGAGGATTTGATTAGCAGACTAATTATAGTAGCAATTGCCTTTTTCTTATCTACCATAGAACATGTAGGCGAGTGTATGAGGGCCCATACTAAGAAGGGCAGGCATGATCAAAACATTAATAAAAGATCTTGAACAATGGTCTAGAAACCAAATCTCCTGGATAGGAAGGGTTAACTAAGTCAAAATGAACCTCCTACCTAGAATACTGTATTTATTCCATACTTTGCCTGTACCAGTCATATGCAAGGATATACAGGTCTTACAAAAAGCCATATCGAAATTTATATGGAATAAAAAAAAAAAAAAAAAGTCAAGAGCACTCTACTACAATAACCCTCAAACTGTGGGACCTGGCTCTGTCAAACGCAATGTCCTATTGTAGCGCGACACACGAGTCAATTGACTTATTGGCATCTCCCTCAAGACGGCAAAATATGGGTGGAATCCATGTCCCTCCTAAATAAGGATTTTTATATGCTTTGCCTAACAAAGCAAGGCCAACGTTGACATTTCCCCTTTCCACAGTGACCCACTCATTAAAAATATGGGATGCAGTCAAATTAAAGCACTCACATCAAGCTCTTCTATGTTGCCATTGTATAACAATCTGGACTTTGTTCTGGATCTTAGCCCCCAGCAGTTATGAGGTTGGAGTATAGGGGGGTGTCACGATAATTCTCCACTTGTGGCAGGCTGGAGGGCTTAGACCATTCGATTACTGGTCCAGGGACTTACCATGCTTTGATTGTTTTCAGTTCCTTCAGCTGAAAGCATTTGCTACCTTAAAACCTCCCTTCTCGGAACTCGCACAGTTCGAGGATTTAGGTATGAACAAAGGATTTAATTTCTGAAGTATGTAATCTTATAGCCCTGGCTGATTCAGCGGTCAAATCTTGATTTATCTCTAAATGGGAGAATCTGGGGGTAGAATTAGATCCAGAAAAATGGGAGGATCTTTTTACAAGGGTAGCAAAAAGCTCAATTTATGTGGTCATCAAGGAGAATGCATTAAGCTTCTCCATCAATGTTATCTTACACCCCTTAAGTTGTCTGTCTTTTATCGTTCTTCCTCCAGCCAGTGCACAAGAGTGTGGCCAAATTGGCTCCTTCGTCCACACGTGGTGGTAGTGCCTGAGAATTAGTGTTCTCTGGGAGACAGCACATGAAATTCTAAAACGTTGGAACAATGGAGAGTATATACTATTGGAGTAGCCAATTTTCCAAGGATTCCTCTTGGATATAAACTGGGGTTCGGGGTATCTCACCCTAGCCGGTGATATATTTTAAGTAGCCTTCAGTATGGTGTTGGGCATTGCAGCCCTTTGCTTGTATACTATGTTTCAGTTGGAGGCTAGTTATCTCAGTTAAACAGATGTACGTCATAAATAGAACCTATATGACTTTGTGTAATATAATTATTGTCCTTATGGTTTTTTCTTTTGCTGACGCCCCTCCCTCGTGTATCACACCCCCTTTTTCATGTCAATTTTAAACTTTATAATAACATTTGGGATTTAAAAAACAAAAACAAAAAAACAGGGCAGGAGGTCCAGAGAAAGAGGTTTAGGAGGTTTAGTAGTGGATGGTGTTTTTTTTTCATCTGTAGGCAAGCAAGAAAAAATGAGCAATGCTAGGATATTTATAGGCAGAGAATCAGTTGTAAACAATTTTATTTGCTATAACAGGGAGGAGAAAAAGCATGGAGTGGAATAGCTTCTCTCTGTACCACAAATATTGCCTTACAAAGTATTATGACATGTGCATATTTACTGTGCACAAAATATGCCCAAATGTTTCTATGCTGAAGATCAATCATCTGGGAGTCACGGATACTCTGAAGACAGTCATTTGATGAACACAACACTGGTGTGGATTTTGCTCCCAATCAGTTGACATACTTGCTGCATTGGTATCCTGTCCATTTAACTACACTATCAATATTTCATAATGTATGAGATTTTCCCACGTTGTGTAGGACACAAATTCTCAGGTTTATAGTGTGAGTTTTAACAGCTCCGTATGTGGTTGAAACACCAATATGATGTCTGTGTTGACAGCGTGGTACCAGAATAGATGTACAAAGCACTCTTGAAACCATTCAAGTGAATTTATTGCATAGACGTTTCAACCCTCACATTTCAACCCCACGCCCTCACTTTGTAACATACAGAAAGACTGCCTGGTATTTCCTTCTGTTCTGTCTGTACAGTATTACTTCCAGATCATAGACCACCTGACTTTAATGTTACAAGATGTTTGTGTGAGTGCATCTTCATGCAGAATTAATGTTAACATAGGGCTACACAAGTGAGCTTTTACTTCTGGATCTTGCTCATTATGTTTCTTACCTTTCCCGGCCAGGCGTTATTCTGTATATATTGCTTGTCGGCTACCCACCTTTCTGGGATGAAGATCAGCACAGACTATACCAGCAGATCAAAGCTGGTGCTTATGATGTAAGTGGATCCACAAACCACAGGATATAAATCGCATCTCTGTTTTTTTGCCACAATCTATAGTAATTGCTACTTACCTCACGGTCCGCAAGGGTCGCTGAAGCATTTCATGCGTTGGGTGGATGATTGATGGATGGATGATAGATAGACACTGTGCAAAGAATAGCGATAAAAAAAAAAAAAGGTATCCAAGAGCACAAATGTGCGATCACACTTGGCTGACAAATACAGAATATTACATTTGCAATGGAATTGGCCTTTAAAAAACATGATCATCCTTAAAGTTAAAATGTCACGTTTTTGGCTTCTTTGAACACTGAGAATGTTTGCAGTATGGATGCTAAAAAGCAGAGTGCATGTGGATTAACCAAGATTGATCAACACGTGGGAGAAAGAAGGTTGGAGGGTACTTTGCCTCTGGAAGTTAGAGGCAAAGCACTGCTGATCGGTGGCAGTAGATAAATGGATTTCTAACCACTCTCGAGTATGTTACCAGGTTTGTAAAATTCAGGTTGCCGATTTTTTTCAGATGCCTTCAACATTAAATTTATTAAATGTACAATGCACCAGTCACATAAACATGCCACTGGGGTGAGTGTAGTGCCAGGAGGGGATATATCTTAATATTGGATGAAGTTGACAAATGTAATGCCAGTGAGCAGAGCATTCAACCTCATTTAGTAACTGGTACTGCGGCATATGGTAAATTGGCCTTGTTTCCATTCATCTGGCAGTGGTTGTTAAACCAAGTTCTCCAACAAGGCTGTTCCTGTTTGAAGATCATGAACCTTTCTCTATTGCACTTTACTGTAGTTTGCTGTGCAATGAAGTTCATGAGGGACAGGTAAAGTGCTGCGGGCCACAGCAATATCAAATATTCCTATTCCTATCCATCACAGTTTCCTTCACCTGAGTGGGACACAGTGACTCCAGAGGCTAAGGATCTCATTAATAAGATGTTGACCATTAACCCTGCCAAAAGAATCACTGCAGCAGAAGCACTCAAGCATCCATGGATTTCAGTGAGTCCTTCATTCCCTTCTCCTATGGTCCTTTCTTCATTCTTTCCTATTATGCCCTTTTCATCGTTCTTCCTCCATCCCTCCTTTTCATTTCCTCTCTTGCTTGCTTGCTTTCAGCACCGCTCCACAGTGGCTTCCTGTATGCACAGACAGGAGACGGTGGACTGCCTGAAGAAGTTCAATGCCAGGAGGAAGTTAAAGGTAAAAGTGAGAGTGAAATCCCATGCTGGATTAATACTGGACATAGTCGCCAAAAGGTGCAACCATCCCATGTCTTATAATAAGACGTTGGGACAATATTGTGTGTTGGGGAGATTTTGGGGCCACACAATCCAAGGGCTATCATGCAAAGTGGATGATATTCTGAGAACTTGGCTAAAGCTAGGCTTATAGTACTGGCTACAGTGACAGCTACGCGACCCGTGACATCACACGTCGTCGTTGCGAAAGTTGCACTGTGGTGGGCTATGTCGCTGGCGGAAGGGGCTATGTGATTGGCTACTGCCAGTCACGTGGTGCGGCTGTCTTTGAAAATCTCAAAATCTTTTGGACTACAGCGATTTTGGTCGCTGTGACATCACAACTCGCCATCGCGCCCACTATGGACGACTACATTGAGTTGCTTTGTGGCTGCACACCATAGGCCAGGACTATAAGCGCAGCCTAAGTTTACCATTCTGCCAATTGGTAAAAATGAAGAGCGGGGTGGAAGGCTCAGCGCCCTTATGTTGAAATTCAGAAGGGGCTGCAACAACCCCTGCAGCTTCACAGTACATGCAACCATGTGTTCCAGCAAGGCTAAATTAATCTCAAGTAATAGCAGAATTACTCTCAAGTAATAGCGTATTGAAGAACCAGGCACTGCATGGAAACATATGCTTGTTACACATGCTCCAAATATACACACACATTTGACTTTAGAAAAGATATGGTGTTGAATTCCTAAGATGCACTTATCCAGAAACATATACTTACTAATTCATCTGTTACCTCAGGTATAGTAAAAAAAATACAATGTAGTTTAATGCATTCTTAATAAAAATGGATAATGACTTTTAAATTACATTTGCGGGGCACCAATGCCAATAGGGGACTTGCTGGAATCGGTTCCCCTAAAATATAGATATAACGATGAAAAATATCAGCGGGCACTCCCAAAAACTTCCTAAGAAAATGTATATATTATATTAGCATGTTAAGTCAAGGCCTGTGCATTTCAGTCCAAGTTGGGACTGTCCTCAGGGTCCCAAGACCGAAACTGCATGATACTGAATTGTTTACTAGTAAATCAATATTAGTAGCTGTCTCTATGATACACTGCATGTTTAAATATATTCTCACTATATAACATGGTAATCGGAAAATATGTGCTGGATAATCCATATAGTACATTACACTGCATGTGACTATATGCTTCTTAATCCTTGTCACAACACTGCACTTTAAAAAAAGTAATCAAAGGACACACACACACACACACACACACACACACACACACACACACATATACAGCTCAACCCCATTATAACGCGATCCGTTACCACGCGAATCCGCTTATAACGCAATGCAAGCATGGCTCCCAATTTTCGTATTTATGAATACTTTACAACACGATTATTGGTATCTTAAATACTTTATTGTACAATGCATATAATTGTACATTATTTCCAACGCGATCCGCTTATAACACGATGTGATTCTTTGGACCCCAAGCACAGCGTTATAAGGGGGTTGAGCTATATATACACAGCAGAGACTGCGACTATTCTAACACAAACTAGTGGCAATCGCCAAAAAGACCCAGGTACACCCAGGTACATTCTGAATACATGCCTTAAACTAGACCCAGCATTTCTGCATTGATTAATGGATTTCTGCATCAGATTAACAGCGGGGGTCCCTGGCAGTCCCTTTAAAACTGAATGGGACTGCCAGGGACCCCTGCTGTGTTAATCCTATGGGTCATTAGTCAATGTAGAAATGCCTTAAACTTGCCTTAAACAAGCCCAGCATATACCCAGCATGTAACCGAGCTAGTTTAAGGCAAGCTTTAGAATAGTCGTGGTCTCTTACTCTTGCTATGTGGATTAATGCGATTACTATCTTTATACAATATGCTACAGCATTTTGCAGCATGCTGACTGGAAGTCTATACTTTATGATCCATCCTGATCTCTTTATCTAATCTAAAGGGAACGTGTTCTTCCTAATCCTTACCAACACATTGTAAATTATACTGTGTTAAATATATATCTGCGACGTCACATAATATCAGAATACTAAACATAGATTTATGATCACTGCTTACTGCATGGTGATGCATGGAAATATATTCTTAGTCATCCATATGACATTCTGTATGTACTGTACTAAACAATATTAGTCAGTATGTTTTTCACCGCATATTTAGAAGAACTCAAAGAAAAACAAGATACATCTGTATATGCAGTACATGTTTATTATGAATATGTGTATTGTACTAAAACTTGCTGACCAGCATTGTACATTCACAAATCTGGCAGGGAAATAGGTAATAATCCAATGTGCTTTTGTAAACTGCATGTGTTTAATTTTAACCACTAAAAAATATATATGTTTCCTAAGCAGACTGTTTTAAATCGGTGAACAGTAGCAGTTTAATCATACGAGTCCATAGTTACACTGGGAACATATGCTATGCAATTCCTAACCTTTTGGTTGGGACTTGGCATGTTACTCTGGATATTACATCAATGTTACAAAAACAGGGGATGTTCCCAGCACTCAGATGAAAAAGTTATGACAAGAATCCGTCAAAATGAATTTTTTACTAGTTTAAAATGTTGCTCGTGTCTGCATTGCTGTTTGACATTGTGTTTATACACACATGGCCCTGATGTATTTAAACTAGTAAATATTCATTTTGACAGATTCTTGTCCTGCCCTTTTCTTCTGAGTGCTGGGAACATCCTCTGTTTTTGTTATATTTATTGAGGGGAATAGGGTTCCCTTTATTACTCCTGTTGCACCTCCTTTTTGTATTATCGCGATTGTTCTATTAGGAATGCTGTTTGACCTCTATACATTTTTTTACATCTATGTTACAGAATCTAGAGTCAATCAGCACTACTACATACATGAGTAAAAAGAGTGGTGCACACAGGTGTAAGGGTCTCCCTAAACCGATACAAAAATAAGAGAGTACTTGCAGCACTCAACCCGCTGTGACACTAATAGGGGTAAAACAAAAGCAATTTAATGTAAAGAGAGCAAACAAGTCTCAAAGCATATTGCACAGGGCACTATTAAGATGCAGCTACCCAACCAAATACTCCCCCAGAGAGGGGTAAACCGAAGAGGAAGGGGGACAAGGAAGACAAACAACACACTGATCTACACACTTCAAATATCACAATAAAGTCCAAAAAGGTGCTACACACTGCCAAAAAGGCATCAACACAAAAAAGAACACAATCCAAAAATCAAAGGGTGCAGCTACATCTCGGGCACTTAGCCCTTCTTGGCCCGTTCCCACATAAGAGTGGCACTGTACTTCCCTTCAGGAGGAAAAAAGGCGTCCCGTAGCTACAATGCAACCTGTGAGTACTTAGTTTGTAGGAAGGTGATGTAGATACGATCTAAAGATCATCTTATCTGCTGCTCTGCAACCCCCACCGTCCGGCATGCAAGGGGAGCGAGTAACATCACACCCCACCATCCGGCATGCAAGAGGATTGTGGCTTTACCCCTCTCTGGGGGAGTATTTGGTTGCGTAGCTGCATCTTGATAGTGCCCTGTGCAATATTCTTTGTTTATGAGACTTGTTTGCTCTCTTTACAGTAAATTACTTTGTGTTTGACCACTATTAGTGTCACAGCTGTTTATGAGTACTGCAGGTACTCTCATATTTTTTAATCTATGTTACCTCCCTTATTCTTGGATGTTACTCTGGATGTTATATCAACTGCATGTCCAATGATCCTGGGACCTGGGATATTACTCTGGATGTTACATCAATGTTACTTACCATGTTCTTGGGATTTAGGATGTTACATGTGTGTCACAGTACTTCCCATGCTCTGTAATCATTACTGTGTATAATACTCCAGTTGTTACTTTGTTAACTGTAAAACCACACTTTGTCTCTTTATCTAGGGGGCTATTTTGACCACAATGCTGGCGACTCGCAATTTCTCTGGTAGGTGGGCGGTATACACACACCTCTTACATTGCATGTTTTCCTGCTTATGCCAATACATTTTTTTTTCTGGGGGGAGATGCCTGGCATGCTGCCAGAACCCCAACCCTTACAACTGTCATTACAATAGGGCAATCCTCTTTAAACAATTATTCCTCCAAACACTTCATGAGATCACTGTCCTAAACATTTAAGGGAGGTGTCTCTCTAGTTGATTCTTGACTTGGCTCAATAATTTTCTGCTTGCATCATCCTGCACCAAATATATGAAAGCTGTTATTGGAGTTTATTATATCTGACTGATCTGTTAGATACAGAATAGAACACCACCTCAAGCCTGATTTATTTAATGGACTACACAAAAAGAAGAATATTGCACTGAGCAATGTCATCCCTAATTCATTTTATAACTACTGGCCAGATTGCTCCCTGGCACAATTGAGGCAAAGTTGATGCAAACAACCTCCATACCTGGACACAAATGTATGCAACCAGAAATATACTCTTGTAGCTTATCATAATGCAACACATGATACACACCCCTTTAGTCTCCATTACTGGGGTACACAGTAGTGAAATATCACTCTACAGGAGGGTCATTGCAATTAGAGGTAAAAGACATTGTAACATGCCAATCTACAGTCATTGGTTTAATTTTAAACTCAGCTGGGTGGGGGTAGGGGTGGGGGTGGGGTTGTAACAACACTTCTACAGAAACCCCTCTACTTCTGCACTCACTACCCCACTCCCTGAATGCCTGAAAGGGGTTTAGGGATGTACTGCCTCAGATTTAAGGATTGCACAGGGGAGTGAGAAAGACGCTGAAGGACAACTGTATATCATGCACTTGTGCAGCTGTCTTCATAGGATATTGGCTTCAAATGACCACAGAATTATTGGTCTAAAATTAGAGAGAGAGAGAAGGGAGGGCGGGCTTACAGGGGAAAGGGAAAGGAAATAAAAAAAGGAGGAGATGTATTGGCAGAGAGAAAGAGACATGCAGAATAATCTTCAGCAGAGCAAGAGAGTGTGATAGGGGAGTCAGAAACACAGGGTGATACAGGGAAAATGGGAAAGAGATTATAAAATGAATGGGAATGTCAGTGTCTGAGTAAAAATAGAATAGAGGATTGGAGCTGGGGAGTGTGGAAGGAGAGGAGGGAGGTTATACAGATAAGAGAGAAGAGACAGAGAGGGTGAGGGAAAGAAAGGTAGCCAATTGAGGGAGACAGTGACAGATTATAAATAGGGAGACAGAGCAAGAGAGAGGCAGGGAGTGGAACAGACAGTCCTGTTATATATAAACATGTTTAGGCCACAGAAGCTGGACATACAGTAGGATTTGTGCAAGAAGAGTCCCTTCACAGGCATCTCTGGTAGTAAGGTGTCTATGACATGAGGGGTCCCCCTAACCCCTTGCTGCAATAAGCTTATATCACAGTCACAGAAGAAGGGGCAGTGTGTTGTTTGGACTGATAGTTCTTGGATACTTCTATTCACTCTGGCTCTGTACACAGAGGAAGGCTCTGCTCATCTCACTCATTATGCTTCTCCTCGCCTTCTGTGTCCTGGTGGTTCCTGGCTTGGGTCTTCTTACCGCTTACCTTCTCTTCCTAGGCAAGAGTGGCAACAAGAAGAACGATGGAGTCAAGGTAAGGACAGGTTTGATTGGAAAATCTCTGATAAAGTCAGGGATTATTACGGGTCTTATTAAAGATGGACGCCACTGTAAGTTTGCTCAAAGTTACTATTTAACCATGCTGTCATCTCTGTTAGTGGAGCCAAAAAAAATCAACTCTCTCAAGATAGATAGTGTGGGAATTAACTTAATGAATCCCCAAAGATTTCGACTTTTGGCTCACTGGTTGCAATGCTGCTATTTACAGTTTCAGTTTCTACAGATTTCTGGCAACTTACCTCAGTTTCAGGCACATTTTTCACCTGCCAGAGGTTGCCTAATCTTCACCTATGCTTATATTTCCTTTAAAAAAAGGTCTGAAGTTAAAGCAACAGTATCCCCCGGATTATTTTTTATCCCCCATTTTGTTGTTGTTGCCATAATGGGAAGCAGAAGCTGAACCCCATTAATTTCAGCTTCAGGGACCGCATGGTTCCCGAGAAAGTTGCTGGTAAAAGTAGTGCGTTCCCGTCTCCAACAGAGGGGGAAAAACGTTATGGTTTAAAAGCAGCAGAACATGTTTTTGTTTAAATAGGTAGGAAGCAGAGGTTCTCCAGAGTTGAAACGTGTTACTTTCAGTGCCGGGGGACCCCTGTTCCCCAGATACTTACTGTACCTCCGTAGGAGTCTTAAAACTCTCGGTTATGTGGACCAATAGGGAGCCGCAAGGGATGACGTCACGGCTTCCTCTTTCCCTGCATGAAGCGGGAGCTTTAAATACACCATTTCAATAGCCCCACATGGTCCAGCCGGGGCTGCTACTGGCACCCTCTCTACGGACTTAAGTATCTTGGGAAGCAGGGCCCACGGAGCAGAAATGAATGCAGTTCAGCCGCGGAGACCCCTGATTCAAACCTATAAACGCTAGAAAAAGGAAATAAAGGAAAGCAGGACTGCTGCTTTAAATCTCTAGCGTTATGCAGTCCAATGGGAAGCCAGAACATCATCCCTTGCGGCTTTTTATTGACCCATTCAGTCAATAACGGCGCCTCTGGCGCTACTTTTACCAGTACGTATCGCGGAAACTAGGCAACCCTTTACCTTCATCCATGAAAAACAGGAGGGGGAACTTCTGCATTGAAGAAGCAATCCCTCTAAAGGACTAAAATGAACTCATAGCAATGGCATGTTTGAAGCTGCAGTTCAAACAATATCCCACGTGTGTTTAAAAAATAAATCAGTTCTCTACTATAAGAAAATACGTGTAGTATTTAAAATAAAATAAAAACTTTAAGATATTTTTAATGTTTTCTAATGTAGCAAGCATTTGTGTTTCTACAGAAACCATTTACAAAGGCACACCCCCTTCCTCTTCTGAGACCGGCTCTGGCTCTTGAGCCCTGCCCTCTCTCTAGCAGTGCACCAATTGTATGTACGGCCTACCAGGTCACATGATCTTCCACACAGAACTTTGCATCCTGGGTACTCGTGCAGTCCTAGCGGATTAAATAACCCCTGATTTGGTGATCGATTACAGGAGAACGGATCGATCGGAAACTTAACTAAATCGCTGGTCAGTGTGCAGATAGTATTGATGCACATATTGAATGGGATTTTTTTTCTTTTATTATTTTTTAAACGGCAGCTTGAACTGCAGCTTTAATAGATTCAATTGTTAATCTCCACTTTTCTTTTCTGGAAACTTACTGTAGTTTCGCTGCCACCATTAGCCAAAAGCCCAAAGTTTCCCATAATTCTATTCTTATGTGGAACCCGAAGAAAATAGTAACTTATGTCATTTGTTATAGGAAACAAACAAGTGAAAATGTTATTTTAAAGGGTGATTGACTCTTTATAAAAGGAAACAACTTATATTGCCAAGTTGTTTCAAATAACTTTTCGCTTGGTATGTGGGGATGCCACTTTAATGCTGTGCACAAGTTTTTGCAGAAGGAAATTGTTGTTTAATAGTGCTACTGTATGAAGCCTCCTATTTTGGGCAGCCTGCACTGTGTTCCTCTGCAATGTGTTTGTATGCTCCTCTGAATAGGTTGACGCTACCAGAAGTAATTCTATAACTCTGTGTTTCAGACTATATGTAAGTTACTACAACTGCTACAGTGAAGAAAAGTTGTAAAAAGGTGCATTAACTCGGACGCATAGTTAAGTTAACTAACATAGGTGTTTAACGCTATTTCTGGATCTGGATCGGGAGTAATGCCAAGACATACGTATGACGTTATTGGAACATAATGCAATGGTGGCGGGACATGAAGCCTGTGCAAATAAAAGATACCAGGGGAGCGCAATCTTTTCCCCCTACCGGCTGTCCCCCTCTCCTTACCCCCACCTTTCTTACCTTGTCTCTGGCATCACGTTGCCATGGCAACATGAGGTCACATGGCCCCGCGGCATCATTTGACGCCGCGTTGCTATGGAGACACGTCACCAGAAGCCGTCTGGACCAGTGTAAGGAGACGTTACAGAGGCCTTCGCCGCTTCCCCAATATTTCATTTAAATGCCTTTGGGAAGTGCGCGGGGACCTCTGTAGCCCCCGAGCCCCCCCTCCCCCCCGCGCAGAGAATATCGCACCCCTGAAATATACAACAGACTTTGTTTTTGCAAAAAATGTAGCTTTGTAGATATGCATTAACCTCAGGGATAACAACAACAGCCGTTACTTTTTAGGTAATGTCCTGTTAGGAGCCCGGATTTAATGGAGCTTTGTGGGATCGGGGCCTTTATTTTAGTACTCGAGTCCCTTTTAGTAAAAGAGTACGCACAGTAAAATTTTTCTGTCTGCGGGTCACATTTAAGATGAAGCCTTTATGATATTTTCCTTCTCTAACAAAGACATCCACATCTTATCATCCGTGGTCTGGTTGCTACAAGTTTATGTAAATGAACGATCCCAAAGTATGAGAGGAGGAGTGAGATAACATGGACATTAGGACAGATCTGAAGGAGCACAACACAGGTCTCTGTGTGATGGTACTAGGAGGAGTATTTTCAAACATGGAGTATTACTCTGGTTACTTTATGTGCAAACGTATACTGTAGTCTCACTTTCTTTTGGAAAGAAAAAAAAAGTGTTTCATGTTCTAATATTATTTCACCAATTACTGTATTGATTTAAAAAACAAACAAAAAAACAAACCAAAAACCTGATCTGCCTTTCTGTTGTAGAGCATAAATATTTTTTATTTCAATGGGATTCAAAAGCATTTTGCCCAAATATTTAATGCTTTAAAATGTCTCAAAATTTGGCATGCTGCCACTAGTTTTTTCGGGATTGCGGCCTCTGTCCTTTATGTCTACAGGTTTTAATGTGTAATATAATGTACAGTACAGATAAACAAGAAAAAGCATGATTAAGGGGTATGTTTATTGAGCAGGGCATATATTCAATGCGCAAAGAGATTTCCCATTCTGTCCATTCCTCATCTTTGCCGAATTTAGGGACCTTTCGAATGAAAGGTCTTCATTGTCATTGCAGTCTGTTGGAAATGTTGATGCTAAGAAATACAGAATGTCATCTTGTTATAGGAGATACTTTTCTTACCTCCGCCCTATCTTCCCCTATTGACAACCCCCAAATCATAATCTAATGACACTAAGCAAAATAATGTATATGTTATCCTCAATAGATGTATGCTCAGAGTTGCCCTCTTTCATAAACGTTAATGCCATGTTAGAAGAGGATATAAAAAAGGACCTGTATATAGTTACATAATAGATGAGGTTGAAAAAAGACATACGTCCATCAAGTTCAACCTATGCTACATTTAGACAACAGATACTTTATCCTATATCTATACTTACTTATTGATCCAGAGGAAGGCAAACAAAAAACCCCAGAGTCATATCATCCAATGATATCTCATAAGGGGAAAAGTAAAATCCTTCCTGATTAAGTATGAGTACCTTGCAAGACTGAAATAACATTTAAAAAAAAGGGTGAATGCAACTTTACAATAATAGTAATACCATTGTTGGAATCCTACGTAATATTTATATTGATGTACTTCCCTTGCTATGTTTCTATTCTGGAGAAATTGACATGAAGATAATATTTGAAGGGTGTATATACAGCACCTATACTGTTACATGGGCAGCGCAACTTTTTTTTAAAAATTAGTTTCTTTGGCATTCAGAAATGGGGGGGGGGGGGGGGAAAGGCGTTACTTGTGCGAGTGCTTTCATTTTATTGGCAAATGACACTGTTTATGGATTGCAATGAACCCACCGTTTTAACAATGCAATGTCTCATTAAATTTCTGTGCCTTCTAGTGTGGGTTGAAGCACTAAAATGTACACAGGGAAATGTAGACAGAAAGCCTCTGTGTTTAGAATTGGATTTGGTTTCCTCAAACCAGATTGATTCAGCATGTTCACTCTAGGATGCACTGCATCCCATTGAGGGAATCTTCAATAGATTTAATTCTTGGTGACAGGTCACCTGCCCTTGGGGCTGTGATAAGAGGAGAGGACCCCACAAAACAGTTGGCTATCATCAGCTGCGCTCCTGCTGCACACTGTCTCACCTCAGTCACTGCACTGTACACGGTTTCAACTCAGTCACTGCACTGCACACACCCTCCCACAATACTCCACACTGTCAAATGCTGCCTCTATGTGCTGTACATATTTGTCAATTTACAACACAGCCCAACCCGCTGCATCACTGCACACAAACTCACTACTGCCCCACTCACTGGCTTACCTGTTGCCTCACATTACTGTCCTCTACCACATCGATTGCCTTATCCCTTGCAGGTTCACTAACCTGTGGCCCTCCACATTGCAGACTGGTTTATTAGTGGCCAGTCACTGCACATTGCTTCTCCTGCTCCCTCACGGCACATGACAGGAGAGACTTCAATCCTTGTCCCTTTGTTTAATCCCACCTCAAGCCTAAATAAATCTGACACCAATCATGGAGGTAAATGGCCACAGCTTTATTGAGTTACAACATAACCAAATAATGCCTGATCAGATTGCCCAACCAGCAGGGTCCTTGACACCATCTGAAACACCACTTAAACACACTAGCGGTCTGACCTAGTAAGACCCCTTTTGTGACCAAACAAGGCCACTAGAAGGACAGTGACAGCCCCACTGCCCTAGTCAGGGCCTGCCACCACCTTCCCCCCATATAAACACTCAAATCCATGCTGTATTTAGCTCAGGTGCAAACATGTAGCCATTAGCTGTGAAAGCAATATATCCACATCCTTCCCGATCCATGCAATAACTTCTCAGCTTCTGGATCAGTTACTGGAAGGGCTACCCTCACCTGATCCTCTTTAATACCACTTAATTCCCACCCCCCTACTCTCACTTGCCTTTCCTAATTCACTAATCACACATTAACCCTATTCTCTTCAAGGGACCTTCCAGTCACCTCCCCCTTTTCTTAATTGCCCTGGGGCGGGGTCTAATGCTCAGCAGCTACTTTATTCACTGCTCTGTCTCACTCACAGCATTATATACAGTACTGCTTCACCTGCTCTCTTTCACGGCATACAAATTGCCATATACCTTGGTAACTCATGTATACTGGCATTTACTGACTGATTCATGCACCTATAGCCTCATTTCCTGCATACAGCCTTAAGGGATGCTTTACAAGTGGCACACGTTCACCTGTTGTACAACTCCCTGTGCACTGTTTTATTGACGGCTTCCTCACTGCAAACCATTTCCAATATGTCTCCATTTCCATGGCACAGTTACTGCACGCTGAATCACTTGTAACACTCCCTGAACACGGCTACACCTGCAACCTGTTTTCTCATTCACTACACTACTACCTCATCCAGTATACTGCAAACCACCTTAAATGTCCCATTTAAATCTCTCTTGCTCTAATACCTCCCCTTTATTAGCATTATCAAAGCCTCCAGAGGTACCACCTCTTGGTACCTTTCTTAATGTATATATCACAGTTCATTTTACTGATTCATTTATACCTCATGCCCCTGCCCCACACACAGACTCACTGCACTCATTCTCTTGCTCTGGTTGGATTTTGGTCACTGCACTCTTACTGACCATTTGCAATATAGTCCTATTCTGTACCACTCCCTTCTTGTGCAGATTGACATTCTGCTGAATGTTACGTTCCACTTTTAATTTGTCTTCCACTGTGTTCCCTCTCTTGCACTTTTTGTGTGCTTATGCCTCCCTGTGCTTCTCTGTCACCCAGGCTATGTCTCATATTTCCTAGTGCAAAACCTTTTAGCAGAAAACAGCACCAGACGTATGAATGGAAAAATGCCATGGAACTTTTTTCTTTGCTAAATCTTGTGCTCATGTTTTCCGCAGAATGGCACATCTTTTGCACCAGGGAATCTGATGCATAACCCCAATGCTTCTAGCTATATGTGCTTCCTGTGCTGCTGTGTGCTTGCTGCCTCTCTCCCTGTATCACTGTGCGTTTTGCTGCTCTCTGTATCACCTTTACTAACTACCTGTGTTTCTGTGTTGCTCTGTGTGTGCTACTGGCTGCATGTGTTTCTGTGCAGCTCTTTGTGGTCACTGTGCTGTTCCTTGTGCTTCTCCCTATAGTCACTGTGCGGCTGGCTGGCTGCCTGTCTCACTCTCCTTCCTATCTGTTCTCCTTGTTTTTCCAGAAAAGAAAGTCCAGTTCCAGTGTCCAGTTGATGGTGAGTCTTTGTTTTGTCTTCTTCAGTGCTGGTTCCTCTGGGTCCTGGAGAAGACCAAAGGCTGCTCGGGCTAGCACAGAAACATCAGAGATACTGTAACACAAAAGCCTCAGGGAAACACAGTTTAGTCATACATGCACATACATAGGATTAGTAGCATTATCTGAAGAGAGTTTTGTGCATAGGATGAGGTGTAGGATGCTGTGTGTGAAGATACAGTTGGCACATATTGAAAATATGGTGATTCTGGGAATGTGTGTTGATTTATTATATTATTATGGAATGCTTTATGAATACAGCTGATTGAATTGGCTTCTGCATAGGAAGCTGTATGCGCATCTGTATATGTGCAGAAAGTAGTCTGACATTATTATAGGTGTATGTATGCAGTAGTAATAACAGGTAGTAGCATAAGGCACTGTATGTGGAGTAGACACAGACTGTATAGCTTAGCATAAGGTTAGTGTTGGATTCTGTGTGTGCATTTGAATGTGGGGTTCGCAGGAAATATGTGAGGGGATCCGTGAGTTTACTAAAGCAAAATGAATTAGAGTGAACACACATAGGTAACATGGGTTGCAATTCTGTGCCAGCCTGAGCAGTATTCTGTCTTTGTCCTCTGACTGTTACTGAGCAGGACTTGCCCTTTGCTAAGCAAGAAGTGGTGAAGGGCAATACTTGGAGAAAGTCTGTGGCTTTATTGTGTCCAGTTCTTGTCCTCTGCCTTCTTGTCCAGCAGAAGGCTCTGCCAGTCTCGGCATTTGGGATCACAGAGGAATGAGCAACTGTGTTTGTAACCACAGCTCTGTGCGCAGTCAGCAGGTGCAGCTGATATAGGGTTAATTTCTGGAGGCAATGGGGTGTGCCATCTACATCCTCAATGGAACACTGCTTACTGGGGGATTGTGGACTAAGCCAGCATACTAAAAACGAAGGTGCAGTAACCCTTGTTCTGCTGCCAGCAAAGAATGGTAAAACCCCTTCTTTGTCAGGTCTGCAGAACACTGAAGGGTTGAGAGTACGGCATTTCTAAACATTCTAACTTGTATTTTTTTCCTGGTGAGTGGTGGCCACCCATGGTCAGTATAACAAGTGCAGGGGCATCTGGACGTACACGGGGCACTACTCTACAGGTTTCAAGGAAATGTGCAATGACATGATGTGTATACAGTATATAAATCCTTCTTCAGGACAGGGTGCTGTCCATGGTACCAAAAACATGGTACTGGAGTTTCTCCTGGAGTAACACAGCTCTTCCTCCTTTTTGCATTTTGTTCAGGAATCTTCAGAGAGCACAAACACTACTATTGAAGATGAAGATACCAAAGGTAAGTAGGGGAAAGAGGCAAGAGTTTCTACTGACCCTATAGAACTTCCAGATGTTAACAGACTGCTGTTGGAGCAGAGTTCAAAGATGGATATTCATCACAGTCTTGATTCTATTCATTATGGTGCAGACTTGTTCAATAATGCTGCAAAATACAGCATTGGTTATATCAGAGAAAATGCAATTTGAAGCAGTGAGATTTTTTTCCATTGAAAAATGTATTCTCTGTGTGTCCTTTGGAATACACTTCCTATCACAGCTTCTATATGCTCACTACTCAATACTTTGGAACTTTCCCCCTATAATTTATAACTATAGTTCATTGGGTACGTCCTATAAATAAATGCAATATTGTCTATTTTGCTATGCATTCTAAAGACAGAATAAATTGCCGGTACCTTGGTGTTTAAAGCGAGAATACTTTTATTTTTCTGCAGCCCCATCATTAAGGAATTAATGAATGCTCTTATTCATTCATTTAAATTATAACAGTTGCCTGATTCTAAAAGGTGGTGCTCGAACACTGAAATTGCATTAGGAATCATGGAGAATTGTTGAAGTCCCACTTGTAGCCAGTCATGTGGTACTGCGTTTTTGGTTACAGATGTTCATCTTCGTTTTGACTCCATGACTAAAGAAATAAATCGGCTACCCAATCAGTACCCCAGCACTATACAAAATGTCAATGGCCATCAGACATTTGAATTATGGAGTATATCACCTTTTATAAAGTGCTTTGTAAAGACCCTTATGCACTTAATACAGTATGTCCAGCAACCGTAATGTCTGATGTTTTACTAGACCTCATTGAAGAGGGTACGTGGTGATCTACGTACAAAAATACACACTATTCATAGTTATGTCATCAGAACACCAGCTAATTAATAAAACCACAGCAACAGATGTCAATAGTCAACCTACAAAACAGTAGAAATTACATCTAGTGTAGTTACTTTAGCTTTAAAGACTTTAACTTTATTTATGGGCATAATATTCCAGGCAACCTTAGTGTGAGGCTCCGGAGTTTCACCAGCTCTCACTGACAAGGATAGATGTCACTGTTGGATACATATTATTACACTTCTGTAGCTATTATTTGAATGTTGACAACCAATGCATTTTATTGAAGTTGTATTAATTAGCTAGTTTTGTTGTGATGATATAATTATGAACCATGTATGTATTTTTGTGCCGATGTTCAACATTGACTAACTCTTTGAATTAGTTATTTACATGTCTCTATACAGCTGTTTCCTTTCTTTCCTTTGTGCTTACAGAATGTTATGACTTTTATTGTAGTGACTCCAGTGAAGAGATCTGGAGCAATTTATGCACAGTTATCAGCAGTTAGTTCTAGTGATTCTCCTTTCAGCTAATTTATCTGCATTCATATCAGTCTTCTGCTGTTTACTCTGTCTATTCTGTGACATTCGAAACTACTGGGTAGTAAACCAAGGCTGAGGTCCTGATCTGTGTGATCTCACTGGCTTTTCTCATTGTTGCAGTAAGGAAACAGGAAATTATCAAAGTCACGGAGCAGCTGATTGAGGCAGTTAGCAATGGGGACTTTGAATGTTACACGTGAGTATTGCAATCAGGGCAGAGCTGGAGTGACAAGTAGAAAGTGGTATCCACTTAGCCAAATTAGCCAGTCAAGTGGACCTACCAAGGATTGTTGGGGTCACGAGCAGGGTTTGGTGGCAGGCAGCAAGCAGGATCGTCGGGGTTACAAGGAGGGTTTGGCGGCAGGCAGCAAGCAGGATAGGGGAGCAGGGACTGAGACTAGGAAGCAGGGACTGAGACTAGGAAGCAGGGAACAAACTGGGACAAGCCAGAACACTAGCAAGGGCATTTAATAAGTACCAGACTCAATACAGAACAGAACTGGGCAGAAGCATGAGCATGGGAGTCTGGACACAAAACAAAGGCAAGGAAGGAAAAGGAAACTATAAGGGCAGAGGACAGGAGCAACAAGAGGAGACAGACACACAGAGGAACCCCAGAGCAGACGGAAACCAGAGCACACCCGGTGGACAGAGATAGGAACTATGGATAGAAGCAGGATGCCTAGGAGGCCCTGACATTACTCCCCCCTCTCGAGCGTTCTCCGGACAATCCTCCAGGCTCTTCCCAGAAGCCTTGATGAAAGGCAGACTCAGGGTGACCCACCTCTGGTGGTTTGTTGACGGGCAAAATACTTGTCCCCACCACGACGATGGAGGAACCAGTAACCGGTACATCGGGCGTTACAAGGAACTTCCTGATGGGTGTGTTTAACTTAAATGCAGGGTCATGGACATCAGAAACATGGGCATCAGGAACGTGTGCATCAGGCTCTCCATACGAGTCAGTGGGGGCATTGAGTTCCCTTTCCGTGGTCTCTTTTTGTGTCCACCATATTTCCTTTTAGTTTTGGAATCTCCTTCTCCAACTTCATCTTTCAGACTCCAATTTAGCACGAAATGTCTGTTCCTTGTAAACCTTGCTCAGGTCTAGCAAAGCCTCTGCCAGCTTGCTTTTGAATTCTGTCTGATGTCCGGAATCTGTTTCTACTGTCCTAGTCTCCTGCCATTTTGTGGTATCACTTAATGAGCATTTAAGACCAGCTATTTGAGTTTTTAGCTCTTGAAGTTGTCCTTTTGCATTTCCTTTCCCACTTACCGTGATGCAGTTGCCAGTTCAGCTTCCTTGGAGTTGAGTCACGATTTCACATCTCCCAGCTGACTCAGAGCAAGGCTTAAATCTGTTTCCTTTTCTTTATTTCTGACCTGCAGCTGCCGGTGCTCCTCCCGGACCTTGTCTAGCTCCAGCTGCAGCCGGCCTTCTCACGGGCTGTGTGGTCAAGCAATTTGCAGGCATAGGCCATTTTGACCTCTAAGCACAGTGTCAGGCCGGCCACTTGATGGACGGACACCTCTTCTCTCTTCCCTTTTAGCGAGCTGTATTTTGAGCTCAAATATAGAGATGGATAGATGGACATATTAAGAGCAGCTAAGTGAGATTGTAAAGAGACTCCCAAGTATGATATATAAAGATTGGGTAGGTAGTAAATGGTATCCTGATGTAATGGTGTGCAGTATATATGTCAAGGTTAGTATCTTATACACTCACTATCTCCAATGAGCACTTGTGAAAACACTGCAACACAAACTACATTCAGAAAAGGACCATATTAGGAACGCCAATTACCCAAAATATATAATGACTCAATGATAGAAAAATATTGTATCAGCATTCTATTCCTGAAATATTACGAATGTAGATCACTGTTTGTACTAACGTAGACATCAATGGAGTATAGCAAATATATTTATCTTAAATAGATATGCCTCTAATGGACATCTTCAATGATAAACTAATATCTATATTCCCACACAAGTATGTGTCACTACTAGTTGGTACACAGTACAGCAGTGGCATGGGCGTCCGCAGGAGGGGGCAAGGGGGGGGGGGGGCTTGATCCAGGGCCACCAACAGCGGGGGACAGAGGGCACTGGCGTGACAGGATTTAGCGCGCTCACAATGTGCAAGGAAGCGCGCGCGTCTGCAAAAATAAAAAAAACTCCCTTGTCTCCTGATTCGCTGGCGCGTGTTGGCACGCTGCCAGGATTTTTTTTTTTTTGGCCCTCGCAAGCTCTATCTGAGCCTGCATAGCGAGGCCCGCCCTTTGGAGTATTCCAAAGTCAGGTGAGTATTGCTCCATGCCACTCTCACTTCCCCCTTGTCCTCCTGCTCTGATTCCCCCCCCCCTCTGCTCCGATCCCCCCCCATTCCAAAATCTTCCCCCTGGTCTGGTCCCCCCCGTTCTGATTCCCCCCCCCTCCTGCTCCGGTCCATCCTTCCCGTTCCGATTCCCCCCTGCTTCGGTCCCCCCCCCGTTCTGATTCCCCCCTGCTCTGGCCCCCCCATTCCGTTCCCCCCCCTGCTTCGATTCCCCCTTGTTGCGAGTGTCTGAGTTTGTGTCTGAGTGTGTGTGTGTGTCTGAGTGTGTCTGAGTGTGTCTGAGTGTGAGTGTGTCTGAGTGTGAGTGTGTGAGTGAGTGTGTGTGTGAGTGAGAGTGTGTGTGTGTGTGTGTGTGAGATCAGGGGGGGAGGGAATGAATGTGAGGAGGGCGGATTCAGGGAGTGGGTTTGAGTCAGAGGGGGATAATTGATGGAGGGGGAGAGTGAGGAGACAGGGGGTGTAATAGAGGAAGAGAGGAAGAGAGGGGTGAGGGGGGAGAGTGAATGAAGGAGAGGGGGTCAGAAAGAGATGGGGCTACACCTTGGGACTATCTGCATTAGAGTGGCACCAGACAAGGTGTGTGTGTGTGTGTGTGTGTGTGTGTGTGTGTGTGTGTGTGTGTGTGTGTGTGTGTGTGTGTGTGTGTGTGTGTGTGTCTGAGAGTGAGAGAGAGTGTCTGAGAGTGAGAGAGGGATTCTGAAGGGGAGGGAATCTGAGGGGGGGGGGGAGTCTGAGAGAGTCTGAGGGGGAGAGAGTCTGAGGGGGAGAGAGTCTGAGGGGGAGAGAGTCTGAGGGGGAGAGAGTCTGAGGGGGAGAGAGTCTGAGGGGGAGAGAGTCTGAGGGGGAGAGAGTCTGAGGGGGAGAGAGTCTGAGGGGGAGAGAGTCTGAAGGGAAGAGAGGCTGAGAGAGTCTGAGGGGGAGAGAATGTCTGAGGGGGGGAAGTCGGGGAGAGGGAGAGTCGGGGAGAGGGAGAGTCGGGGAGAGGGAGAGTCGGGGAGAGGGAGAGTCGGGGAGAGGGAGAGTCGGGGAGAGGGAGAGTCGGGGAGAGGGAGAGTCGGGGAGAGGGAGAGTCGGGGAGAGGGAGAGTCTGGTCTGAGAGGGAGAGTCTGGTCTGAGAGGGAGAGTCTGGTCTGAGAGGGAGAGTCTGGTCTGAGAGGGAGAGTCTGGTCTGAGAGGGAGAGTCTGGTCTGAGAGGGAGAGTCTGAGAGGGAGAGTCTGAGAGGGAGAGTCTGAGAGGGAGAGTCTGAGAGGGAGAGTCTGAGAGAGTCTGGTCTGAGAGGGAGAGTCTGAGAGAGTCTGGTCTGAGAGGGAGAGTCTGAGAGAGTCTGGTCTGAGAGGGAGAGTCTGAGAGAGTCTGGTCTGAGAGGGAGAGTCTGAGAGAGTCTGGTCTGAGAGGGAGAGTCTGAGAGAGTCTGGTCTGAGAGGGAGAGTCTGAGAGAGTCTGGTCTGAGAGGGAGAGTCTGAGAGAGTCTGGTCTGAGAGGGAGAGTCTGAGAGAGTCTGGTCTGAGAGGGAGAGTCTGAGAGAGTCTGGTCTGAGAGGGAGAGTCTGAGAGAGTCTGGTCTGAGAGGGAGAGTCTGAGAGAGTCTGGTCTGAGAGGGAGAGTCTGAGAGAGTCGAGTCTGAGAGGGAGAGTCTGAGAGGGAGAGTCTGAGAGGGAGAGTCTGAGAGGGAGAGTCTGAAAGGGAGAGTCTGAGAGGGAGAGTCTGAGAGGGAGAGTCTGAGAGGGAGAGTCTGAGAGGGAGAGTCTGAGAGGGAGAGTCTGAGAGGGAGAGTCTGGTCTGAGAGGGAGAGTCTGAGAGGGAGAGTCTGAGAGGGAGAGTCTGAGAGAGTCTGGTCTGAGAGGGAGAGTCTGAGAGGGAGAGTCTGAGAGGGAGAGTCTGGTCTGAGAGGGTCTGGTCTGAGAGGGTCTGGTCTGAGAGGGAGAGTCTGCGAGGGAGAGTCTGCGAGGGAGAGTCTGCGAGGGAGAGTCTGCGAGGGAGAGTCTGCGAGGGCGAGTCTGAGAGAGTCTGGTCTGAGAGGGCGAGTCTGAGAGGGCGAGTCTGAGAGAGTCTGGTCTGAGAGGGCGAGTCTGAGAGGGAGAGCCTGAGAGTCTGTCTGAGGGGGGGGGAGAGTCTGAGGGGGAGAGTCTGAGGGGGAGAGTCTGAAGGGGAGAGAGTGTCTGAGGGGGAGAGAGTGTCTGAGGGGGGGAGAGTCTGAGGGGGGGGGGGAGTCTGAGAGGGTGTGTGTGTGTTTGTGTGTGTTTGTGTCTGTCTGTCTGTGAATGAATACAGACACCAGTCACCCACCCAAGTGTCACTCAGCCACCCCGTCACCCACACAACCCCCACACCCACTCTCTCTCTGTCTAGTTAAATTTATGCCCCCCCCTGAAAACATTTCTGCGGACGCCCATGAGCAGTGGCCATAAAGGGCTTGTACAAAAGCACAAAACACCCGTACATAAACAGTGCTAGCTTATGAGGTGTTACTAATAACGGCTATAGAGAGCCAGCATAAGGGTACAGTTCATCTGCACATAGGTTGTAGTGGCCGCGGAGGACCAGTAAAAGGAATAATACACACTAATCCAAAAAAATGTCCAGCACTCACTGTCTATAGAAATCAGAATTCAAGAATGGGATAATTCCAAAAAGCATAATTTAATATATACACAAGAGAACCTATAACAGAAACGCATACCCTACATCCAATAAAGTGAAATAGCAATATGTCAAAGCATATGGGGGGGAAGGAAACAAAATAAAGAGGACAAGACAATACACAGGTGGGTACACTGAGGGGAAACAAAAGGGGGGCAACGTTTCGGGGAACACCCCTTCATCAGGCCCGTTCCCCCTCGCTCCAGAGGAACATAGGGGTACTTCCCTGTCCCCACAACCCACAGAAAGTGTCAAGCCCCCCAAAAAAGAGACTTAACAGCCCCCACACAAATTTGAAGATAAATAAACTTTGCTATATGGCAATTGATATATATAGTATAATTCGCAAAGGGAGCAGAGCAAATATACAAAGGCAATACAGGCATACCCCACATTAACATACGCAATGGGACCGGAGCATGTATGTAAAGCGAAAATGTACTTAAAGTGAAGCACTACCTTTTTTCCACTTATCTATGCATGTACTGTACTGCAATCATCATATACGTGCATAACTGATGTAAATAAGGCATTTGTAACAGGCTCTATAGTCTCCCCGCTTGCGCACAGCTTCAGTACAGGTAAGGAGCCGGTATTGCTGTTCAGGACGTGCTGACTGGCGCATGCGTGAGCTGGCATTTGCCTATTGAGCGAGATGTACTTATTCGCGAGTGTACTTAAAGTGAGTGTACTTAAACCGGGGTATGCCTGTAATATGGACAAAAAGCAAACCACAGGCAATCTGTATGTAAGTTCAAAAGTCCTGCTCCTCTCATATGCAAAGGGCGTCTGTGATATGCATATATGAGAGGAGCAGGACTTTTGAACTTGCATACAGATTGCCTGTGGTTCGCTTTTTGTCCATATTATTGCCTTTGTATATTGGACACAATAAATCTTCTCTATCTATATAGGGGGTGCAGTGGTGGGTTTGCTTTAGGAAAACTAAAAAAAAAAACGTTTTCTGCTGAAATTCCCACAAAAAAGAAAAATGGAACTCTTCTCAGGGACAAAAATCAGGATATAACAAACCCTGAAGAAAAACTTGAAGCAAGCACTTTAGGAATTCACAATTTCCAAACACCAAGAGAGTACTTATCTTCAACCCAATGCAAGCAGGAGGGTCTGCTGAAGCAGGCAGGTGATGAATCTGTTCCAGCGAGGTCCAGAAGTGGCCTTTGTTTTCTGTCAAGGGGAGACTCCTGGAGCGGGTAGGACCTCGGTGGCCAGAACAGCGGGGAGCAGGCAAGGATTGTTGGGGTCACAAGCAAGGTTCGTGGCAGGCAGCAAGCAGGATTGTCGGGGTCACAGGCAGGGTTCGGTGGCAGGCAGCAAGCAGGATAGTCGGGGTCACAGGCAGGGTTCGGTGGCAGGCAGCAAGCAGGAACTGAGACCAGGGACTGAGACCAGGGATTAGGGAACAAACGGGGACAAGCCAGAACACTAGCAAGGGCCTTTAATAAGTACTAGACTCAATGCAGAACAGAACGGGATAGAAGCATAAGCATGGGAGTCTGGACACAAAACAAAGGCAAGGGAGAAACAGGAAACTATAAGGACAGAGGACATGAGCAACAAGAGCAGACAGAACCCAGCAGCACACCCGGTGGACAGAGAAAGAACCTATGGCTAGAAGCAGGATGCGTAGGAGGCCCTGACAGATTGCATATGTCCAATCCCTCTGAATCCCTAAAAACTAATAATACCCAACTACATAATTTCTTTTGTAAGGTTTCTCTATTCTCTTCAGTGTTTTCTTCATCTCTCATTCTTTGTTTTTTCACTTGTGCCCTTTTTCTGCCACTCTTTTTTTAACTTTCGATTTGTCTCTTGCCATTTGTTTTGCCAATCCTTTTACTCTGCTTTCCTTTTTAATTAACCCCCATATTTTGAACCCCATTTGCCTTTCTGTGGTCCTCTCTCGGTCTCCCTTGCTCTTTGTCTCCATTGCCCCTCTCTCTCTGATCTGTTTACTCTCTCGCCCTCCTTCTGCTTCTCCCTATACTCCATTACTCCCGCCTCAATTCCATATTCCCCATATTTCTAACTATCTTCTTCTCTGTTACTCATGATACCCTCTCTAAGCATTTGTGTCCACTTCCTAAACTTTCTGCCATTTTTACCATCTCTGTGTATTACTACATCTCTCCTTACATTTAGTATGTTCCTCTCCTTTATTCTGTCTTCATTTCTTTGGCCCTCTGCTGTCCCCTTACTCTGTCATCGCCAACCCTTTTTAACCTGTTCACCTCTCTTCTCGTCTAACTCCAGTAAGATGTGTGACCCTGGAATGACTGCGTTTGAGCCTGAGGCCCTGGGAAACCTAGTGGAAGGCTTGGACTTCCATCGCTTCTACTTTGAGAATTGTGAGTTACCTGCTGCCTTTGCGCTTGTAGTGGGGTTTGCAGTGGGGTAGGATTAGCATCACATTGGGGAGTAAGAACCTTCTTGAGGGCAAGTAAATGTTCAATTCATTTTGTGGTGAGTTTTCAAAGATAACTTCAAAGTCACAGTCCTTGGGACTAAAGAAGGGAGAGAACGGCATATTTTAATCCCATATTGCAGTTGGAACGGTACAAAACATATGATTGCACAATAATTTCCATGCAACCTGAATGTCTAAATATTTTGGGGGACATTTTTATGCTTTGGAATTGCTGCAGCTATCAACCTTTAGTGCCCTTATAACGTACCTGGCTCTACAAGGACCCTAATGCTACACCAAGTACGTCATGGACACTTGCTTGTTTATTAAGGGCAGATCGCACTGGGGTCTGGGGCGCACTGTTGTCGGACCCCTGGTACTGTCAAGGGATATTTGGAGACCTCTCAGTATTGAGTTATGCATATCTGTCTTTATGATTATTTGCATGCACGTTTTGTTACAAATATGCCCTGTTTCATGAGATTTGTCTCGATTTGCACTGGTGCAGGAGGGGGAGAGAGAGTAACTGAACCTCTGTATTACAGTAATCTCCCTCTCTCCCTACCACCAACACAAGTAACCTATTCAACTGGTGAGACACGTATTTAAATAAGAAATATGCATGCGTAATATGCAGCAAGACATGAAAACTGCATGCAGATTTTATTTTAAGTTGACCATTTGATTCTTACCTATCTAAAACGGTTACCCAGTGTTGTTGGTATATAAGGAGAGATTAAAACGAATTTAATACAGAGGTTCTCTTGCTCTTTCTTCTCCTCCCTCTCCCTCTCAGTAGACAAAAAATACAAGATTTTCTGTCGCCTTTATTGAATAGCATGCCAATACTTCATTTTTTTGAGATTTCCTGATTTTTCTATGTGACACGGAATTTCAAAGCCCAAACGAAACTGCTAACTAACAGTTTTCACACGGTTTGGGCTCACGAGTAGTCCATAATGAACTTTTCATGTTACGTTGTCATTACCTACTTGAAAAGTCCATTCACACACTTCAATGATTTAGGTCCTTATGTGTATTGCATTTGCATTTCAGTGCTTGTCTTTGTATTGTGCACATTGGCAGTGTTCGACAAACCTATACATTTGCTCGCCCCGGGCGAGTAGATTTAACCCCCGGGCGAGTAAATATTGGCCCAAGCAGCACACGTTTGGTACTAGGTGGCGAGTAGATTTTTTTGTGTGGCGATTAGATTTTTTGGTGATTTGTCAACCACTGCACATTGGTATAAAAATGAGCTAATAGCAGCCATCTGCCTTTCTTCCAGTGTGGTCACGAAGCAATAAACCAGTTCACACCACCATCCTGAACCCCCACATCCACCTGATGGGAGAGGAATCTGCCTGCATTGCCTACATCCGTATCACGCAATACCTGGATGCCAGTGGTGTACCCCGCACTGCCCAATCAGAGGAGACCTGTATCTGGCACCGCCGTGATGGCAAATGGCAAAATGTTCACTTTCACCGATCAGGAGCTCCTTCCGTACTCCCGCAGTAAGAGCCTCACTTAATTCCTTCTAATTGTGAATAATTTCCCTTCCTGAAAAAACGTCAATTAAGACCTAACGCAGCAGTAATTGACCAACAATTTTGGGAACCACTCTACTAAGACTTATGAAATGTTGCTTGATTTATTTTCCCCATAGAGCCCTAAACTGCGTCACTTAAGCCCTGCAACTCCTTATTCTCCAATGTCTACATTCTATATGTCTATATTCTCCGATGTTAAATACTGTAGGGATGGGCGAACTTGGCGAAATTCTGTCCGCAAATTCAACGCTGTATTTTAGATGCAATTCGATTCCCAGGCGACTATTCAAATGCAAATATGGTGTATGTAAATCCAGCAGCAGCCACCATTCACAAGAGGGAGCAAGAGAGACCTTTTTTTGTTTTTTTTTACTAGAGTCCTAAGTGCTATATATAACCCCTCGCACGCACTTTCAAACACGTGGACCGATGCCTGTGCACAGAAAGGAGCCCATCTGAGATACCTGGCATATGTGCTAATATGATATGAAAAGTATATTTAAATGACTCATATTACTAGTATATATCCCAGAAGTGCTCCTTTTTGCGCACAGGTATCTCTCCACTTGTTGTTTGAGGGGATCTCTCTCGATCCGTCTTGGGACTCTAGTAAGATTGGTCTTCTCTCCTTTTTTTCTCATCCGCGCCCGTGAAGAAATGCCACATTGACGGCGGAGAGGAATGTCTGCAAATAACTGCAAAGGTACTTCTGAAGGTGAAAAGATTTAACAACCTCCCCCCCCAAAAAACCTCACAGCATCACCTAAAACACACATTAAACTGCAGTAGGGCTGATCAGGGCACTGTAGCATGGAAACCCGGATTTTGAGGTGCCCGATCGGCACTACCACAGTTTTATGAATAACTTCCACAGTGATGGTACAAATACATACAGCCCTCCCTCAACAAACTACCAGTTTTCCCCAAAACAAACAGATCAACTTCCTCTGTCAAAAACGTGTACCCTCCCCGAACACTGCAACCCCCATAACAAAAACCCATTTCCTGTCTAAATGTATATTTTAACCTATTTACTGCCTAAAAAGCTTGCAGCACATAGGTCTAGCTCTGGTAGCAAAAGGGATTACAATATAGAAGTATATGTATTACAGCAAACGTGAGCAATTGTAGGTTAAAAAAAACCCCATATATATATATCTATATATCTCCCAAAGAATAAAATGTCATTGAAATCAATAGGATTTCCTCTTGGATACATGTGGTGCAGTTTATTTTGCCCCAGAATTCGCACCTCCTTTGCCTTGATACATATCCTCCAAAGATCTTTGTGTGTTTGAGCTGTCCAATGAAAATCTGTGAGGTCCAGGAATTCTGGGACATGTGGTTTTATGACCTCTTCTAATTAGCATCAAGTGCATAACACCACTCCCAGCATCCCACGATACTCCGTAAAGAGGTCAATGCAGGAACTCTTTATGGGCTTGCCCAGAATAATCTGGGGACCTCTGCTATTCCACAGACTAGGGCTTCAAAATTCCCTGGTTTATATATGTTCCCTCAGATGGGAAGGCGTGAATTATGTTCCATGCATGGAAGTGTATAAATGATGCTTTTAATTTTAAGATCATGTCAAACTCTTTCCTATGAGGAACTTGTGAAGCATTGTCCAACCCCCTTCCTGCCAGTTGTGCAGACAAAGCAACCCACAACCTAGCTGTAGAAAGAGCGGCATAGTTGCTAACTTGCATAAATTGTTTTATATGAAATTCAATGACAGCGTTAAACACCCAACAGGTCTTTTCTGTATGAGTAGGATACCACTAAAAATGTAATGAAAGTTTGAAATGTAGTGCTGCTACTCCTCTCTGTCCCTTCTCCTTGTGTAAGCCCCTTACCTTTAATTCCAGTAGGCTTGTGTGTCTTTATCAAGAGAATGTTAGTTGTCAACTGCAAATAATCACTTACCCCTTTTTAAAGCTGCAGACCAAGCAATATCCAACATGTGTTTTTTTTTAATTAATCAGTTCTGTACTGTGAGAAAATACTTGTAGCATTTAAAAAAGACACAGATACTGCGTCAATACTCCTCTGCAGTTATTTAGTGAACCCCCTAAGCCGAATTGTCGCCTATCGATCACAGGAGAACGGATCGATCGGCAAATTAGCTAATTACTTATCATTGTGTGGATTGTATTGATGCACGTATTAAAGGGGCAAAATAAAAAATAAAATGTAAATAAAAACCCCGGCAGCTTGGACTGCTGCTTTCATGCCAAGGGGCCAGCAATACGTACTGTACCTACCCAGGTTGCCTTAGTTGCAATTAGAGCTTGGTTAATTACTTATTAATTAGAGAAATATTGAAATGCATCCTTTTGAGTTGCCCTTATGAACTGACCTTAGACAAGCCTGACTTAAATCACACATTAAGGTCATGGGAGGGCATAGGGAAGGCAGACGATATGAGCGCTACGGGTGTGTAAAAAGTGTCAACTTTGCTTGTATTTTACAGCTGAAATGTCCGCGCAAGATATGGGCTCTTGTCAAGTACACCGGAAGAGGAAGCCCCCTCCTGCACCTCTCCCCCTCTCTCTCTCTGCACCCCTCTCATACAGTGGTCCAGCTATGCCTCTTTATTTCTTTCACTGCTGAGGGACCAGGTGACTGAGATATTTATAGTGTGTGAGTGTATGTATAGGTGTGTGTGTGTATGTATGTCCACTGTGCACAATACGTGCCACTTACCAATGTGAGGTCAGGAAGAGAGGGGGGTGTCTTCTCTGGAAATTGTCATAAGAGGTGAGGTTGGTGATGTCAGCAATTTTTTTAGTAACATTGTTGCAGAAAACACCATTCCCCCAGACCTTTCAAAGTAGTTGTCTCTTTGTAGTAACGGAGTGAACTCTGGATGTTACAGAGGATATTTCCTGAAGGCTGACTGCGGCTAACAAGCATCAGCACGTTTGATACTAAAAGGGCCTGCTACTTCGCAAGACTCACCTGTGTAAACTGGCAAACATGTCAGCCATTAATAGTAGTCAAAAGCACAAGTTTGGGGTCTCGTAGAGGCATCTCAACATTTTCATACCACAGGATATTCTAGGAGAACTAAAGTTCTGGATCCCTTTTTGATCAACTTCCATTTGCACATCAATACCCTCTCTGCTTAATACATTTTGTTTTGGTTGGTGGTCTCGAAGGTTGCCTTATTTACGCAGTGCATCCTATAAAATCGTGCCTGAGGCAGCAGCCAACAGGGAAATTGAACTCCGAGTGTGTAGTATTAGTGCAATCTAAAACCTGATCCTCGCTGTGTTACAGGGGCCGTGGTCTTCACCTGGCGCTTTACAGAGAATGTATATTTATTTCAGAGATGGGGGATTGATCATGTGCTGCTAGGGAAATACAGAGTGCAGTACTATAAACTAAAGCAATGCTGGGCTGGAGTGCACGACTCTAGCAATGAAGCAATTAACAACAACACTAATTGTCATTACAGACAGATAATGCAAGTTTTAGTAATAATAAATATCTATAAATATACATATATATATATATATTTTGTGGGAATTCTTCTGTATGTTGAGGAAAAACTGTATTTCTATTGCAAATCTATAATATGCATGCTTTTTAAAGAAGTAAACCATTCTTGTAATAACTTATTTGAAACATTTTGATTACAAATGTTTTCGTTTTTTTCAGTTGGAACCAATCTGAACAGCAGGTCTATTGTGTGTGTGTGTGTGTGTGTGTGTGTGTGTATGTGGAGACGGGTAGTGCTGGATTTTTATCTTTTGAAAGTTTGTTTGGTCACTGAATGTAAAATCAGCTGTTGTATGAAATGTGGGGAAGGGAAGTTGGCTGTTGTTGCATTCTGCTGGTTTAAGGCAGGGTTCCTCAACTCCAGTTCTCATGCCCCTTCAGCCCAATCCCCCACCCCCCCATCCAACAGGTCAGGTTTTCAGGATATCCCAGCTTCAGCACAGGTGGCTCAATCAGAGTCGAAGACTGAGCCTCTGATTGAGCCATCTGTTCTAAAGCAGGGATATCCTGAAAACCTGACCATTTGGGGTGAGGGGGTTGGGGGGGGGGGGGGTGAGGGGGGGCAGGTGAGAGGAGGGAGGGCTTGAGGACAGGAGTTGAGCACCTGTGGTTTAAGATGTAATATTTTTCTTTTGTAGTTGTCTGCTAGTTCTGATCTTACTCATTGATTTTTGATTTATTTATGATTTTCTTTTCATGTGGAAACTTCAAGTAAATAAGTTACCAGGTGTGCAGGGCATTTACCTTTGTTGTTTTTCTCAAAGATAGTTCCTAAAACAGACTGATGACTCATGCAGGCATGGAAGCAGGTTAACCAAGGCTGTGTGTATGGGTCACATCAATTATGGGTGTTGACGGTGCTCATACAATAATATAGGGTCCTACAGACATTGGGATGATCTGAACAGTCAATGTATTTATCGGATATCTACGAGCTAATTTTGGTTGATCCTTCTCATCCTACATCGTGAGAGCACTAGAGATTGATTCACTTTTGTCTGTCCTAGACTGTATTTTCTTGTTTTAAATAGTGGGTCTGTGGAATTTCGAAAAGGCCCACACACAGAGTTACTCTAAGGATCAGGTGGATGAATTTCAAGGGTGCCACTGTTGCATTCAGTTTGTGTATGCTGCCTGTGAACAATCACAAGAAATATCTTACAAGTTGAACAGAAGAAGACATATTGCAAGAGACTTGGATGGAGCATCTTCAGTCATAATGAAGAAGTCTATGATACCAATTGCATAAAGATAGGTTTTTGTGGGTCATTTCCTTTTTCTGGCCCCGGTCACCCACAAGGAATGCACGATTTGTGAATATTTGAGCACACATGGGTTTTTCTTTCCATCTTGGTTGGTGTTTATCAACGGATCATCTCCAGAGAAGACATTCTCTCTGAATAATGAAATCAAAGGTTAACCTTTTTGTTGCCAGTTGCCTTTTTCTCCTCTATGTAGTGAATAGGGATCCATGTTGGAGTTAAGACATCTTGGAGAAGGTCATCCATGGATTTTTCTTGGTTGCCTATCAAGCTTCATTACTGAATGCGTTAACTGTCCTGTAAATAAGAAGCTGAAACAGGTCAAATGGATGATACCTGGGGACTAGAGCATTCTTAATTGGACCTCTTCTTACTTTTTCATTTCATGGAGACATTGACTTATCATGAAGATGGTTTTGCCAGTGTGATAAATTTGATGTTGGGCTAATGTTTCCAACCTATTTGCTGTCAAAGGGACTGCATTGCAGGTAAATTAGTGGCCCTTTCAACAGTATGTATAATTAACCTTTCTCCCAAACAGGTTTATACACCATGCTTTCTACGTCCAGTAGATTCAAAGCAGGCTTGCATGGGATATCTGTTGCCCTGTCCATGGGCTGTGCCAAATGTCTCCAAAGCTAGACAATTTTCCACTTCCCTTGTGGGCTAATTTATAGGGTAGGGTTGTTTGCAGAATGTCTTGTTTCTTGTCTTCCGAATATTGTACCTATAATAAATACATAGTGTTGTAACTCTGCTTCAGCAAATACCCTCTCTGCTGCTGTGGAGCAAAGTGTTTCAAGATGAGAGTTTAAACTAGAGGTGGGCAACTCCAGTCCTCAAAGACCACCTGCAGGTCGGGTATTAATGATATCCCTGCTTCAGCACAGTTGGCTCAGTCTTTGACTAAGCTACTGATTGAGCCACCTGTGTTGAAACAGGCATATTCTTAAAACCTGACCTGTTGTTGACCCTTGAGGACTGGAATTGCACACCCCTTGTTTAAAGAGTGCTTTGGAAAGTATAATGATTTGTTGGTTTGTCATTATGTTAAGCTCTGTTCGTTATTCTCCAGCAAACAGAGGCGGCATAAGGATGGTTAGTGTTTTGCCTTCAGCTCTGAACTCCCAATGGAGTATGTGTCTTGGCATCATGCTGAAGTTCTTTGGTACCACAGTGAACAACACACCCAACTTAATCCTGTTTTAGAGACCTCCCTCCTATTCCATAATTTAACACATCGTGCCCTCTTTCTAATCAGCTTCCCTTCCAACACCCACCCTGTAGTTCTGCACTAGGGCTGCCATGCAGCAATACCCTAGTATTCTAGTTTTCTATCCTCAGCAGGCACAATCCTGTGCATTTTATTTGTCCTATGCCAATCCAACCTCACCTCATACATAGATTAGTTTTGCTGAAGCTTCTATACTCTGCACAGAGACATATTAAAGTGCTCACATTAACACCTCCAGGGCAAGACTACCACCTCTTGGGAGTGCAGTGTACGATTTGCCATTACACAAGATGAATGTTTTCTGTTAATTTAAATAAGCAAACTTTTTACTGCCTTGCCTGCATCGTGACCTATGGTTTTAGAGGTCACACTATGCCAGCTTTAGCCAGTCTCTGTTAATTTTCTGAGCGAGGACATACTTGTATTCTCTACCCTGGCACTAAAAATAATAATTCCTTAAAATTCAATTGGATTAATAAATGGGTACTTACAATACTATATTTAAGGTACAGAACGGCACTGCACTCCTAAAATACATCTATCCTGAAAGTAGCAGTACGGATATGGTGGAAAACAAATCCCTCTCATCCCAACGAGAATATAAAATAATAGGTGCGAGTGGGAATTGACTGCCCCTCAAAGCTTTTCCTAATTGAAAATACAAGAAACTCCAAGGCTGGACTCCAGGCGTGTTGGAGACCCTGACCCTCATTTTTTTTATTTTTTTTATATACATTTCCTCTTTATTCTACATCAGTTGTCGGTATTGAAGTCTGTGGGTTATTCATTAAACTGCAATAGTGGTGATTAGGAAACTATCACCCAATTTGCAGTCAATGGGAGTTTGTGTGCGACAGTGCCCCAATCGGCACTATCGCAATCTAATGAACAATTCCCCCCCAGACCCAAAGAGAAGCTCCTCTTCTGGCCATGTGCTCTTGTAGCATTACATTGATAATCTTTCTTCTCTGTATACAAGTCCTATGGTGACTCAAGTACATAACCATGCTAAATATAAATGCTGCAGTGTACAAACTACACTGCTAATGTGTATAAACGCCAATTTCTTTATTTCCTGTTCTTCCGTCTAAACTAATAACATGGTAAAGAGACTCCCTATTAATCAAGCACAGCGGTGTGCCGTAGATGCTATGGTGATGGCAATTGAACATTTATTCAATTAATTTGCATAAGGTACAAAGCAGCAGGTTTAGAAATGCTGCATATTATTTTTTTCAACCTATCAACTATCAACCTCTAATTGCAAATTTTGTAATGTTTTTATATTGATGTTATTTTATCCAACATTACCTTTTTCCTCTTTTTTTATTTTATTTACCTTTACTCCAGCCCTGGTTCTCCAAGTCAATGCATGGCTATTGTGAGCCATAATATATGTGGATTATAGTTGGAAAACAAAGACCAGATCAGAATACCAATTCTCACCATTATGTGTATTGGTGATATGATCTTAACATAGTCAGTATACAGTACATGTACATATATACAGTACATGTAAGACCATCTTACAAATGTTAGGTTTAAATTGCCAGTAGCTGCACTACCTAATTGGCTTCTCGGAGAGATCCACCAAGTGGCACTTCATCTTAGCTCATAAAAAAAATAAACAGTTTCTAAAACAACTTAACTATTTAATTGGGGTTATTAAACCAATGCAATCATCCTTAAAGCAGAGATTTGTCTTTTGTGGTCGATTGCAAATCAAGAAAGATTTTCTTTTTAACGGGGACCCTAACAAGGATGCCGGTCAAGACTTCCACCACCCCGAGGCTGCTCCCCTCCTGCAAGAGAACCAAGTAAGGAGAGGACTAAAAGGGCACTTTGCTTGTAGAAGACAAAGCAGGTCCTGTTGAAGCAGGAGCTAAAGAAAGTCAAATCCCTCCCATGTCAGTTTACAATGCTTACAGACGAATTTAGTATTATTTTAAATTAGCAGCAGGTGTTTAGTTTAAAAAAAAATGCATTTATCACCCAAATATAGTCCCATAAACGCCTTATTCTATATGCGCCATAGCGGCTGTTTTGGGCCAAAAATCCCTAATGAGCTGCCGCCTTGGCATATATAGTTACCTCCTAAAAATGTCTCTGCCATTGAAAGATTAGGGTTGTAGGAGGGACAGCACCTTTTGACGCTCCAATTGAATGTGTGAACTCATTCCCCAGGGGAGCGGTCTTTGAAATGCATTGACCCTACAGCAGTTGAGAGGCAAATGCACAACAGCCACTCTGCTCAAGACTGAAATAGTTTTTTTTTTTTTTTTTTTTTAAAGGCTTGAAACAGCTAAAAATATAACTTTGTTTTGTAAATAAAAATACCACTCGTGCGCACATTCACATGTCTCAGAAAGGTCTGCAACCCAGCTTTTCTCCATGATCTCTTCGCATACAGTGCTTTCACTGCAGCCAGGGATTCTGGGTAATGACATGCAAATGAGCACACAGTGCTGTTTTGTAAGTAAATTTTAAGCCCGTGGTCCGGTGTAACGTGTTGCAGAAGTATTCGTTTAGGTTTCTTCCTTTTTTTCCCCCCCCTCCCTATCCTGTGGCTGTTACACTGGTGAGATGGTGGTACAAACCTGGGGTTTATTTTCTGGCTGTATATTTTAATCTTGATGTTTGATTTCAATAAATGGCACAATCCGAAAGAAACTTGCTTCTGTCTAATGTGTGGCTGGAAGCGGCTTGATTTCGTCCTTTGCAAACATCCTCCTAACTCTTTCAATGTGATGGTGATAGAAGATTCCTCTTATCGCTATCAAGTACTGTTTTGAAATAACAGGTGTAAAGTAGCATCACATTCGTATTGTGCTAGGTCATTGTTACAGTGTTGCTGCCAGAGACACAATCTCATGCCTACTGGGTGACCTTGACAGGTCATTGGCAGCATATGCAGCACAATACTGAAAGTGCAGGTTTGCTTTTTTTTTGTGTGTGTTGCAAGCATACATGAAAAGCAACCTGTATTTTAAAGCAGCAAAACATGTGAAATCTTATGGGTTTTTTTTTATTTTATTTTTCTAAATCAATTGTAGTATTAGATAACACAAAAATGCAGTATTATCTAATACTACAGAATTTATTTATAAAAAAAAAAAGAGTTGAATAATACAAAAATGCAGTAGTATTCCATTTTTTTAAAAATTTCGTTAGATACATAATACAATTATTCACTTACTAATGCTAATGATCTCTATAGCAGGTTTTAGCCCCCCTCCCAAACAGTGCAAGATCTTTGCAAAACTGCCTTTGGGATAATTTGTTGCCAATATTCCCAGCAGTTTGAGCTGTAAACTGTAACAATAGATAATGTTACCTTAATATAGAATACATTGTAGCTGCTGAGTTACACTGACTGAATGATTGATTAAAACGGCCATTATGTTAAGCACACAATTACAGATTTATAACAGGAGCAACGAACTGTTGCCAGCTTCGGTAAGAATGTAGAGTTATACATTGCTACACGCTTTACATATACAAATAATAATAAGGGGGGGGGGGATGTAGTATTGCTGCCTCAATGTCAGGGCATCATCAAAGGAGCTGTTCCCGGGCAATAAATGTTGGTCTGGGACGTATCGCCACCGCCACCACCATTTTTAGCTCAAGAAAACAAAGAAAAAAGCAGAGCACTACTTCCATAAGGAAAATGAACGCAGAGAATGCGTTCCCATGAATGAAAAAATTGTTAATTTACTGGATCATTAAAAAAGACATGCAAGAGCTAAAGGCCCACACCTACGCGTTTCACGCCTAGGTGCTTTGTCAAGGTGACCACCTTAACCCCTAACCTGTTAACCCCTTACCCTAAAACCCCCTAAGGCTGCGGTCCCAGTACAGCCTTAGTGGGCCCACTACGCACCGTCACGCAGAAGGTGCATCCGCGCCGTGCGGCAGGGTTATTCACAACTCAATAAAATTGAGTTTACTCCTAGCGACGAAGGCGTGGACACGCCCCCACCGGCGGTTCACCCAATGAGGGCAAACCAGCCGCGTGACGTAATGGCCACGCCCCCGCAAATCCCCGACCACGCCCCCTCCCGTCGCAAGCTCCCCTCTTCCTGTCAGACCGCAGATCGCGGTTAGCGCTGTGACACGCGCCGCCCCCCCCGCCGGGCGCGCGTGTCACAGACATTACTGGGACCGCAGCCTAATGCTAATCTTTACCTGAAAAACCATAGCCCCTTACCCCCTAATCGTACACCTTACCTTAACCCTTACCCTGTCACCTTAACCCCTAATGCTAATCTTTACCATTAAACCATTAACCACTTACCCTAAAAAACGTAACCCCTAAAGTCATTGTGGGCTGAGCGACAGCGGCGATAGGTCTCATTCCGCTGAAATGTCCCCCTTACCTGGGCCATTCTTCTCCCACAACTCCTCTGCAGACAAAACATAGAATAAGCAGAAATTCTGAATACTTCTGTTTTTTTAAGATTGATTTAGTTACATAATTCAAACCGGGGGCTCTTCCAGAGCTGAACTGCTCTATTTTTTTTTTTTAGTCCCGATTTTCGTACTTACTGTACAGGTTAGGCCAGCGGTGCGCAAACTGGGGGGGGGGGGATTTAGGGGGGCGCAGGCGGCGTGTGGCGAAACCTGGGGTGGGAGGGCGGCCAAGAAGATGTGCGCGGGCGGGCGGGCGGGCGGCCGAACAAGCTCAAGTTCCGTGTTGGCCTCCTTTGTAGGTGGGGGTGAGATAGCATCTGTTTCAGCACTGGTATACATTAAGTTGATAGCCCGCCATTTATTTTGTCATTTGTATATTCCACGTACAGTACTGCCCGTCTTCATACAGTACATACACTTATCGCTTGCATTACATAAACTTCCCCATAGATGGCAACATCTGTCCACACTGAGCACAGTTCCTTCCAGTCAAGAAAATACCACAAATGACATCTCTACAGCTTGGGATCAGACCAAGATGACCTTACTTGACCTCTTCCCTGCAGATCATTAACCTGTTTGATTACGCATCTATTTATATAGGAAGTTTTGCATCAGCATGCTATTTGTGTTTCCTTGTACAGCAATGGAACTGTAGGGTAAAACAGGCTTTCTGGTAGCAAAGGGGTTAACAGAAACTTCACACGTGTGCACCAGTGCACATGCTCATGTACACGTACACACACAGGGTTTATTTTTTTGTTTCCTTTCCCGTTTTCTAGTCTTTGTTCTTACGTTTTATATACCAATCTTTAAAAAAAAAAATATGTTTAAAAAAAAAAATATATATCATGTCTGTTAAAGAGAAAATACTTGTGTAACCAAATGAGACCCTCATTCAATGCACTTTGTAGTCACTTCTCCATGGCAGGGACGGCATTCACTTCAATGGAACTCAAAGACTTCCCTGTTATGGAGAGGCAGCTTCATAGTATGTTCAATTTGGGCAGTGGCTCTCAAACCTCCTCTAATCAACAGAGGGCCACACCAGGTTGTATGAATAAGGTGAATATGTGTATCTTTATTTTATGTAGCACCATCCATGTACATAGGGCTTTACAGCAGTAACCCACATGACATAGCAGCAATATGTGCTTCATACATAAATGTAGACGTTCGGAAAAGGAGTCCCTGCCCCGAAGAGCTCACCGTCTGAGTGGTAAGTAGGGAGAACTTACAGAGACACTAGGAGGGTGTTATGGTAAGTGTGCCTGCAAGGGCTGAGATGTATAGATGAGATGTATAGTATCAGACAGCGGAGCTACCCATATGCTTCATTAATGAGCTGTGTTTTTAAGATGGGCTTTTAAAGTGGAGAGAGAGGGTGTTAGTCAGATGTTGAGGGAAAGTGATACTGTATGTTGGTGTTTTACAAATAACAGCGATAATAATAAGGGCATTCCAGAGGTGTGGGCAGTTGGTGAAAGGTTTTCGGCGGGAGTAAACTTTAGATTGGGGAGAAATTAAAAAATATGCTGCCCTTAGGCACTTACCTGGTGCTACCCTCCTCCTTCAGCATAATTTTGACGCCACACCGTTCAGTTGCCATGGCAACGTGACAAAATTAATGTCGCGCTGCCTGCTGCGCATGCACGATCGGTGCTTGCCAGCCGTGCATGTACACGTGCGACTAGCAAGCGCCGATACATGCCGCTCCCAAATTTAAAATGGCCTTAATGGGAAATCCGCCACTGGCTTTAGATACAAAAGGAGTAGACAGAAGACATCCTTGAGCAGAACGCAAGGTGTATAGCGAGAAATTAGGGCTGAGATGTAAAGAAGAATGTACAGTATAGCCTTAAAAGAGAGAAGGAGAATTTTGTAATTAATCTGGAATTTAATAGGAAGCCAGGAGAGGGATTGCAGCAGGAGAATGCGCTGTGACAGATTAGGAGAGAGTAAAGTGATTCTAGCCGCAGCATTAAGGATAGATTGCCGGAGGCAGGAAGGCGGACAGTAGAAGGTTATAATAGCTGAGATGGGAGAGAATGAGGAAAAATGAACCGGGTTTAGCTACATTGAGAATGTGAGAGGAGTCAAATGTGACACCAAGGCAGCGTGCTTGTAATACTGGAGGAGCTCCGTCTTTGGCATGTTAAGTTTGAGTCAGCGGAGGGCCATCCAAGTTGATATAGCAGAAAGACATTCAGAGACTTTGGTCTGTACAGCAGGTGTAAGGTCAGGAGCTGGAAGGTAAATTTGTGTCATCGGCATAGAGGTGATAGTTGAACCCAAGAGATATGATAAGGTCACTTAAAGAGAGGTGTGTGAAAAGAAGAGGTCCCTGGTGTACCCCCACAGTGAGAACAACGGAGGAGGGGGTATATGAATAGAATGTCGCGTGGTTGCCTCAGGAACCTAGCTTGGCTCAGGACCCCATGGAGAGGTTTTAGAAGCACCGAATTAGGGTCTCAAAGCAAAGCTGTCAACGCTCACTGATTTTCTGATCTCACTGATTCGGTGTCATGCTCACTGACTTTAAGCATCGGCGTGTCTCATAGACTTGAGTGGTCTCACTTATTAAAATCAGTCATTTTACATTAAAATGCCATTCTTTGTGCCAGAGCCCCCAAATATAACTGATTTCAGTTCTTGGAGGTTGATATCTCTGTCAAATTCCCAAACCTTGTTGCATCTACTCAATGTCATCTACTCAGTGAAGTGCACCTCATGATACCATCTAACCGTAATAATATGCAATAGGAGTGTCTATGTTGCTGTTTTGAGGTTAAATATACGGAATGCTTTTGCTGTCTGAGCGACCTTTAAGGCATCGTTCAGCAATATGTTGCTGCCCTCTCTGTTAATGGGAAGATTAAGGCAGTGCAGCTGGTATATATCAGTAATTACAATCATTTCTGAGGGCTCACTGTGGAATGTCCCCGTAACCATCCGTGTGTCATCTAAGTCCACATTTTCAGAATGGTTTGCTCCAGCCCTTTTATTGAAAACCCTTCACATAGTCATAATTTTAATTTAGGAAGCAGTGGGGTAGAGATCCCAGCATGATAATATTTAGGAGCACAGAACCAGAATGTTAGTTAACAAATACGTATGGCTGAGCAGACTCTGACCACTTAAGTTCCTCTGTCCATCCAGGGAGGTACGGGCTAAATGATGCAGTTGAAGGACCTTTGCATATAGTAAACATTCTAGCAAAAGAAGGAACTGTATTTGTACATACTTATATACAGCTCCAAATATATAAACATGTTTTACCAGGAAGTAATGCATTGAGAATTACCTCTTGTTTTCAATGACCTATAACACAGTATTAGTTCATATACACAGATACACTGAGTACTAATAGTGGAGCAGATATAGTATTACTAAGCTCGGTGCAGCAAATGGCTATTGAGAGAGTATTGTGGTCACTGTATACAATTTATTGGAGCACTTTTCTGCAAGTTATCACCATTTTGTTTGTATTTTTCACACAATCGCCTACATATAATCACGTTGTGTCTTGTGTTTGTTTATCACTAGCTATCCCTTAAGGCAGGGGTGCTCAATTCTAGTCCTCAAGCCCCCCCCCCTCCAACAGGTAAGGTTTTCAGGATATACCTGCATCAGCACAGGTCACTCAATCAGTCCGTGCTTCAGCACAGGTGGCCCAATCAGAGGCTCAGTTCTTTGACTGAGCCTCTGATTTAACCACATGTGCTGAAGCAGGGATATCTTGAAAACCTGACCTGTTGGGGTGGCTTGAGGACTGGAGGTGAGCACCTCTGCCTTAAGGGATCCTCTGGACAGTGTCCACTACTTTAGGAGATTTGGTGTTACACTGACCTAATACCACACTTTGCCCTTATGCTCTGGACTCAACCGTGTTGCTGCTTAAGTCATTTTTTAAAATTATTTTATTTAGTCCTTAATGGATCAATAACATTAAAAAAAATTAAATTATTAAAAGTTATATTTGATTTTCATTCAGCTGAGGCTCTTGAGTGCATCCTATGGGGAAGCCCTTTCTGCAAATGCCTTCATGCTTCTTATATACACACAGACTAAAGGAATATGTATCTTTGATCCAGTATTTATTTTTTAGATCTATTTGTTTCTTAGATCAGCTAGGGATTTATTAGACTTAGGGTGACCAGGTGTCCTGGTTTAGCCGGGACAGTCCCGGTTTTTCATGTGCTGTCCCGGTTTTTCATGTGCTCTCCCGGTTTCCAATTAATTCTCAAAATGTCCCGGTTTTTACTTGGGTTCCCGGCTTTTGGGGCTGCAGGGAGCGGAGGAAGCTGGCTGCCCTCCCAAGCGGGTGGGGTGGGGCGCAGACATAGCAGGAGAATGCCGGGCTGTGATTGGAGGATGCGGGGGGGGGGTGGAGTTTTGATGAGGTGCTGCAAGCCGGGCCTCCCCTTCCCTCAGCACTGCCCCCCTCCCTTCTCTCCTCCAGTAATGCCAGGTCCCCCCCTTCCTTAGGCTCCGCGGGCCTGCCAGTCTCATCTGCACCGGCCATGCTGCTCCAGCAGCCCATCCACGGGCCCCAGGTAACCCACATGCCCTCTAATACCCCCCTCCCAGGCACCTTACCCACCCCAAGGGGGGAGAGGCCTTATTTTTGTGTGTGTTTGCAGAGGTGGGCTTATTGTGTGCGTGTCACTGTGTCTCAGTGTGTGTGTGTGTGTGTCACTGTCTGTGTGTTTCACTGTCTGTGTGTGTGTCACTGTGTGTGTATGTTTATCTCTTTGTCACTGTGTATCACTGTGTCTGTGTCACTGTGTGTGTGTGTGTCACTGTCACTGTGTGTGTCACAGTCGATGTGTGTGTGTCTGTCACTGTGTGTCACTGTGTCACTGTGTCACTGTCTGTGTGTCTGTGTGTGGCTCTATCCTCCCCTCCAAATTCCATCAATATGGCTGCGCGATGTCACGTAATGCACATTGCCATAACAACGAGACGCTCCTTGACGTCACGCGGCATCAAGTTGACATGACAACGGGACGTATTATGGCGCAGAGGCATCACGTGATGCCACATTGTCATGACAACATGTCACCTTGTGGTGTCAGTGTCTCGTTGTCATGGGAACGGGGTGCGTCACGTGATGTAATTTGTTTTATAAATACATTTTTATTGACAGTGGGTGAGCCAGGGACATGGGGTCTGGGTCGCAGGTAAACAACAACGCCCCCACCCCCCCTGCGCTCAACAACCTGGAAGAGATCAGGACACAGGGAAGGGCTCAAAACACTGGTGCAGTCCAGCTAAACTGTTACAGTTGGAAGGTATCTGGTATATGCATCAGAGCCTGTTTATTTTACAGGAGTTGGTCCCCAAACTCCCACTAATCAGGTGATTCTGTATCAATGTCTCCCAGCTGTGAGATCAGAGACATAACTGCAACAGATTTATCACAGCAAAGAATCCTGTTGCTTGCCACAGGATATATATATTTTTAAAAAAATCAGAATTTTTTTAGCCCTAATTTTGCAGCCGGAAGACATTGAGAAATTGTCCCCCATATAGTTGTCATTCACAAAGATACACACAGGCGCCAGCCCACTGTGGACAATGGCTGAAAACTCTACAAGGAGATGTGGTCGAAAACAATGTGGCAGATCTCTACATTTCTGCCCAGTACGCAACAACCTCAGTTCTGTTTTCAAAAAGATCTGACCTCTGTGCGATAATCTCCCTGTAGTTATGTTTCCTTGTTCGTTCTGTGTTCCATACCCATAAGAGGCGGATGCACCAAGCTCTGATACGGGATATAACACCCGATCCAGCATTGCCTGATATTGCGCCTAAAAAGCCATAAACCAGTTCAAATTTGCCCTTTTTTTTTCCCGTGAAGATTTTCGCATAAATCTGCCAGCTTCATCGAAAATATTCGCATTGCATTGAGAAAGGTCACCTAGCCCTCTAAATATTGTCATCTTTTTAAACTTCTGGCGAAATCTTATCCAAGTTGTCAATAAGGGGCAAAACCTGCTTATTTTTGAGAAATGTGAGAACCTTTTCTAAGAAGTTATTCGCACATCTTTACTTGGGACCATGAAGTGTGGCAGCTGTATCCCTAGATCGTACATATGTATTGCGCTGCCAGTCTACAGCAGGGATGCTCAACTCCAGACCTCAAGACCTCCCAAGAGGTCAGGTTTTCAGGATATCCCTGCTTCAGCACAGGTGGCTCAATCAGTGGCTCGGTCAAAGACTGAGCCACTGATTGAGCCACCTGGGCTGAAGCTGGGATATCCTTAACACCTGACCTGTTGTGGGGGGTCTTGAGCACTGGAGTTGAGCACCACTGGTCTACAGTATGCTTTCCTAAATAGCTCACAATCCAATGAGTGCAATCTCGCATGACTTAAGGGGCCACAATTGGCCAGCAGTGCGAATCCCACTGTATCCATTCATTAAAGTGCAATAACCCTTATTAGCCGTGGTATGGTGGTACTAGCGATTTTTATGTCTTTCTACTATTTTTTAATTAATAGCATACCGTTCCATATTATTTTCAAGGAAAGGGGATTTATTTATGTATTTTAAACTGACTTTCACCTTATTTTTAGAGCATACAGTAATTATTGAATAAGGCTTTCTACAATAAAGCTGGCCGCCATTGTGTAACAGGTTTAGAATTCTGTGAAATGGGACACAGCAAGACCAAGAACAGGCAGTCCTCGGTTATCCAACGGAATCTGTTCTGGAAGTAGCGTTGGATAGTGAAACCTGTGTAAAGTGAGTCCCATGTTAATCAGTGGCGGTGAGCGTTGGATAACGCATTCCGGCGTGGAAAAACGACCCATAGGGTTGCATTGTAAAGCGTTGGATATGCCATTCGTTGTAAAGTGAAACGTTGGATAGCAAGGACTACCTGTACCTATATGTTTTGAGGCCCATTCCATAACTTCTGGGAATATTTTGTTTCCATGTCAAAAAAAAAAGCATTTAAAGTTTTCACAAAATGACAGTAAATGAAAACTGATCTCCCCCCTCTCTCCTCCATCTGAGCAGAGATTTATAGCCAATGTTCCAAGGCTCTAATAAAAAGCTGAACACTATATTACTCATAGAGGTAAATTAATAAATTGCTCTGGGGACAAGTATCTGGTTATCTCCATGAGCATCTTGGGGCAGTGAAGTGGTTAATGAGATAACTAACGACACAGCAATTATTGAATGACATATTCTACTTCCTAGTAGCCATACTTATGTGCACATCTCAGGGTGAGGACCAATGGGCACGCAGGCAGGAGTGGAAATACCCAATGGAAGGCGGCTGATGTGGCTAAACTGTGTGACAGGCTCTGCTTGTGTAAACAGTGTCAAGGTCAGAGCGAGGGCATCATTCCACCCATAAATCTTTTATTGCTCCTGCACTGCCATAAAAGCAACTTTCCATAAACTATTCTTTTATGGTAGGATGCTAATCATTAAACCTGAGGCTCCCAGCACTGCCACAGGTTCCCAGAGCCACGCAATGCACACTGGCATTTCCCATCACCTGCTCGGAAAGAGGGAACTTGTGTACCTTTCGCCTTCCATAATCTGCTGAGAAATGCAGTGCATTCTAATTACACATTGTGGGAGATTTGTAACATCACAGAGTTACCGGCTGCCATCAGACGCATGTTAACTAGCTACAGACTCCTGCTCTAATTGTATACCATAATGTTTTATTCTTATATAGTGATTCTAGTGACGGCAACACTGTATAGATCACACAGTATATAATATATATTTCCTACGGCCTCAGACACATGAAGACAACGAGAGTTATTGATTAAGCTGCGGTAGTGCCAGTCGGTGCGCTATGGCAAGGAAACTCCCATTGACTTCAACGGCAATTTAATAAGTCACCCCCAAAGTGGTTTGCACAAGGTCATACTGAGATGGAAGTGGGTCCTTGAGAAACTGGCAATGCTCGCTGATTCTCTGCGCGTCTTGGGAGAATGTCACCTTAAAGAATTGTGAATAAATCTCTGTTTCGAGGCACTGCTCGATTTGTCTTCTGGCATCATATGTTAGAAAGTGTTTTGTTTTATACACGCGACACAAATGATTAGCCAGAAAATGTTACCCCACTCTTGACGTTAATACAATTTAAACAATTGACGCACAGAGATGCAGAAGTTGATACATTTCTTTATAATCTGTGCATCATCTAAATCCTCCTATTGACGCTCCCTAAATTGCAAGCTGACCCACCTACATGAAATGGGATGAAAGCTGGGGCAAAGCCTTGATACTGTACCTAGACGCAAAGAGACACAAGATAAAAATTACGTAATTCACATCAATTCTGCTCTAAATTTGCCTTGATACATTTACAGATAAAAAAAATAAACTGCGCAACAAATGTGTAAAATTGTGATGTTAAAACTAATAGTGAGTGTATATAACAACCTTTCGTTTACTTCACTGATCACTGGTGGGGCCCGTTGTGGACCTACGGCGTGTTGAGGTGACGTCAGAGTCCTGGTCTGTGAGTGTGGCGAGTCGGAAGCTTTGCTGTTCCCTGACGGGCTTTGAGCTGAAGCGGATCGGACGGAGCACGAGAGATTTGTTTCCATTTGTCTCTTCAATATAACCTTTATTGGGTACTGTGTTACGGACAATACTTGCTAGCGTTGTTTGGCTACCCCTGCTGCTACTTAATATACTGAATCAGGAGCAATGTATACTGAAGAAGCCCCACGAAGCAAGTCCCCATCTTCCAGAGTGGTAACATGTACCCCAAACATGCCCTGCTCATATGATTAGTCTTTCTTGTACGTGCAATCATTTACACTTTATTATTGTCACAATATAATTACTTGTTTACGCTATGAGAGTCGTGCCCTTTGTTCTTTTTCTCTTGATACATTTACACCTTACTGATTTGGAGTCTGTCTCACTGACTTTTATCATCAGCAGTACATGGGTCTTAATCCTATATACTGCTAGAGCTCGGTATCGGCCATATTGCATATGGCGCTTTCACGGCTTACTTTTTAAAATGCCATTTTTTGGACCAAAATCTCACTTATATTAGTCATTGGAGGTTGACATGTCTGGTCTTCAAATGCAAAACCCCAATGCACATCCAATTTGATAAATGATTGCGTTGATTTATATATGTTTTTTCTTCTCATGGGTATAGATCATTTGCTTCAACCTTTGGGCCAAAACATGTTAGCCTGCAACAACGTCGAGGTAGATCCTTTCAGTTGGTTCTTATATTACCAATGTTATTCTGGGTATTTCTAACTACAAATGGCTAAAACAGAGCTCCTCATACTTCCTCCCAAACCTGGCCCTACTACCTCCTTCCACATTACTGTTGGAACTACGATCATTCACTCAGTAGCCCAAGCCCGCTGCCTAAGGGTCACACTCGACTCCTCTCTCACATTCGCCCTTCACATTCAAAACATATCTAAAACCTGTTGCTTTTTCCTCCGCAATATAACTAAGATACGCCCTTTCCTCTGTTGCTCGACTGCTAAAACTCTGACTCAGACCCTCATTCTCTCCCGTCTCGATTACTGTAACCTCCTGCTGTCCGGCCTTCCTGCCTCTCACCTGTCTCCCCTACAATCTATCCTAAACGCTGCTGCCAGAATCACTCTAATCTTTCCTAGATCTATCTCAGCATCTCCCCTCATGAAATCCCTCTCCTGGCTTCCAATCAAATCCCGCATCTCACACTCCATTCTTCTCCTCACTTTTAAAGCTTTACACTCTTCTGCCCCTCCTTATATCTCAGCCCTAATTTCTCGTTATGCACCATCCAGACTCTTGCGTTCTTCTCAAGGATGTCTTCTTTCTACCCCCTTATCTAAAGCCCTCTCCCGCCTTTTTCACTGGCTGCCCCACACCTCTGGAATGCCCTTCCCCTCAGTACCCGACTAACACCCTCTCTATCCACCTTTAAGACCCACCTTAAGACACACTTGCTTAAAGAAGCATAAGAATAGCACTGTGGGTATTCTGAACACATGATACATAAAGCTTGGCCCCCTGCAGACGCACTTATCAGAACTCCCTCCAACTGTCTCTGTACGTTCTCCCTACCTACCAATCAGACTGTAAGCTCCTCAGGGCAGGGACTCCTCTTCCTTAATGTTACTTTTATGTCTAAAGCACTTATTCCCATGATCTGTTATTTATATTATCTGTTATTTATTTGATTACCACATGTATTACTGCTGTGAAGCGCTATGTACATTAATTTCGCTACATAAATAAAGACATACAATACAATACAAATGCAATCTCTCAGGACAGAGTCCATGAGGATTCTATGCTGAGTTTCCTTGCTACTAACCTTGTCCAAGAAAGTGCAGCAGTTTTAGTAATACAGTGCAATACACATGCAGTATATGACATGAAATGAAGTAACATTCTGTCTCACACATATACATTTAATACGGAGATTATAATGGACTAATCTATCACAAACACTCCAGATTCCAGTTGCCAACACAGTTATGGAACTCATAAGGCTTACTACCTCCCGTAATGCGCAAATACAAAACTAGCAACAGTTTAAAGTCCTAGTCACACATTTTGATCTAGACATAGTTACTAGATGGCGATACTCACATGAAACAAGTGGCTCGCACCAATCACACATTAATAAAATTTCTATTATCTAAATCCCATCAGACATAGAAGTAGAGTTACTACTGTAGCTCCTGCACATACCATATACTTATTACATGTGCACATCAAATATGCAACTAGTTAGTTGTGTTTACCCATGCACATGCAGAATTAGTTGCTCTTCCTTGCTCTATTACACGTATACAACTTGTTATAGTTACTACTTTGTGCCATATGCACCTGTAAGTTACAGATTTTCGGCAAATGTGTTAACAGTTATCCATAGTAGCGTAACACTGGAGGCATTCACATTTGAAGACTGCCAACATACACATTTGGAACTACAGTATATATAAATACTTGGTGCTAACCAATATACCAGCTACCATCACACATAAGTGTAACGGGTATATCCCCCCCCCAATCGCAGATTCTACTGTGTGGGTGCAGGAACATATATTGTTACTCGGTGTGGTGCATACCTGTTGGCTCACAGGAGGGCTGAGCTTCCGCCACGGGGAAACCTGGGGCAATTACACTAGGGATAATACTTACAATAACGAACGATGCAGCGCCTCCACCTGCGATGGCTCCCACCAGAGGGGGAGTGGTTCCTCGCAGGACAATCTCAATAAACACATACACAGTGATTATACTAACGAATACTTTACTAACATGTAATACCATACACATGCATAACATAACCTGTGTCCCTCTCTAGAGGAGACACCTACTGCGTCACGCAGGACGCTTCCCCAACACTAAGTGAGCCCACCCAGTGTCCAGAGAAACCCCACCCAATGTCCCGCTCTCTTGCAGAGAGTCAATGGGTGACTGCGCAGTCACAGTTTAATCTAAGGGCCCGGTGGTGCACATATGATTGTATAATACCTGCCGAGCACTCCGATGCTCGGGTCAGCAATACTTCGCAAAGGATCAGTCGGGCGATGCCTCCTTCTGATCCTCCAACCGAACTCCTTGCACGTGGACCGCTAGAGCGGTCCCACTCCGGAACAGTCTCTGTGGACCCCAACGTGGGTCCAACCGCTTCACGGAACAGCACTCTTCACTGTGTCCCTATCTTCCTAAGGGCACGTGCTACACTATAGGCCGTCCCTACAGTGCAGCAACCTGTGGTGGCTTGGGAAACTCCTATGGGCCTAAAGGGGTTAGGACCTGTCCCACTCCCCTAACTACCCACGTCCCTACAGCCTCACTAATGCTGACAGCCAACGTGATGTCAACTAGGTGCCTGCCTGTCAGACCTCACAGCACTGACCGCTGTGACTCTGACAAGGCAGCACTCTAATACTAAGGGCAGCGTCCCTATCTTGGGCCTCCCTCAGCAGTTAACCCACTACCTTAGTGGGGGGTTGGGGCCTAACTGGGGTGCGAGTACCTATAGGGCCGCAGGAGCTGTACTCGCTCCCCGCGCCCTTCCTTCCCTCACAGATCCCCTGCTCCAACTGTAACTCCTGAGTGACAGGGTCCCTCTCTCTAGAGCAGTCCCTGGCAACACTCTCTCTATATCAGAGTACTAAGCTACCTCAGTCCCAGGGGGTGCTGGCCTAGTACAGCGAGTCCAGAACTCCTGTACCCTACCTCCTTCCTTGGGCTGCTCCGGTCTCTCACTGCTCTGCTTCTGACTCCAGTGACTCTCTGACTGCTGTCTCCTGTAAGCCCGCCAAATGTATCTATTTCTCCTGGGCTCCCTAAGCCCTATTGGCTCCCTGGTGTCACAAGGGGCGCGCAAAGGCTCTTGGGATATGTAGTACCAGCTCAGAGCCTTCCATGAATGGCTAGGGGTTCGCGGGCTTTTCCTACCCTGCCCTGTGCTTGCGCAAGCTTTCCCGGGCTCTCTGTACTTCCTCTCGGCTGCCCCTACTCTCGCGCGACCTTGCCCTGTCTCTGGGGCTCTCCCTGCGCCTACGCGTCCCTGCGCATGCGCAACACGGTCTTCAATGGCGGCGCCCTGCCTCACCGGCCGCCGGGACCTTAGAGACGCGATCGCGGCCTTAGCAACTGCTCCCTGCTCCAGCCCCCACCCTTGGAAGCAGCCGTCGGGTCTTTCAGCACCCGCAATCGAGCTGCACCAGGGGAGGGGGGTCTCCAGGAGCCACAGGAGCTCCAGGCTATATAAGTAACTAGTCTTAATTACCAATCGGGGTTCTGCGGCTGCTGCATGATATGCCCTGCGGCTGGGGAGACTAAGAACATTTAAACAAGGTGGCGAGGTGACCAGAAGCGATGGTTGTGAATGCAAGGCGAGTAGGAGAGACACATTTAGTGTCTGCCTGTGCGAAATAAAGTCTCGGGCTGGCAATGCTTCCTGCCCCCTCTGCCCCCTGTGACTCTCTGCCCCATCTGTCTCCTGTGACTCTCTGCCCCCTGTAACCTGTTACTCTCTGCCCCCTGTGACTCTCTGCCCCCCTCTGTCTCCTGTGACTCTCTGCCCCCTCTGCCTCCTATTACTGTCTCTGCCTGCTGTCTCCTGTAACTCTCTGCCCCCTGTAACCTGTTACTCTCTGCCCCCTGTGACTCGCTGCCCCCTCTGTCTCCTGTCTCCTTTGCCCCCCTCTGTATCCTGTAACTCTCTGCCCCCTTTGACTCTTTGCCCCCCTGTGACTTGCTGCCCCTACTATCTCCTGTGACTGTCTCTGTCCTATGTCTCTTGTGACTGACCTGTCCTGCCGTACGGGGCCTCAGCAACTGAGCACTGTGATTGGTGGAGCCCCCAGAGAAAAAAGGTTGAAAACCACTGCCATTGTCATTCATCTTTCTGCACTTGAAGCAATGAAGCTCCCCTTGCTAACAACTCTCTGGAACAAGTTCTCAGATTTATCTGGTAGTGTTATTTATAGACAAAGTGTTTCAGACTGTATTCTGACACTCCACCTGCAGATTCATCTCTGGTGGGGAACATAAACGTGGTGAGAATGTACAGTATACAGTATGTGTCATAACACGTTGCTACAAACCTGCATAGTTATGTCAATATATGTCTATCAATGTATGTTGTATTCTGTTATATAAAAACACTTCCCCACACTAACCTAGACTCGGGGCTCGGTGCAGAGGAAGTTTGGCAGGGGCTCTTACCTGCGTCAGAGCTGGCATCTCCTCCTGCTGCAGCACGTTGCCTTGATGACACGACGTCGCATTGATAAGACGTTGCGTGATGACCTCATGTGATGTGTGGGGCATCTTGCCCGCCCATGCATCATGTGATGTCACATCGTCATCGAGAAGCAGCTCTTGTGGTGTCACGTTGTCATGGCGATACGGTGTCCTGTTGCGTTGTTAGGGTGCCAAAAGTTATGAGATGCTGAAATTTGCAGGTGCCCCGTGCTCTTCCCCGGGCTTGGCGGTCACAGTTTAAATGTTAAATGCCAGCCCTGCCTAGAGTCCCTTATCATAAAGGGAGTTTCCAATTATATTATTGTACAGAATGCCATTTATAGGCACATCTAGAGCAGATGAGGGTTGTTCAGGATATTCCCACCACACCAAAACAATATGAATGACGCTCTCTTTTTTTTTCCATTAAAGTTTAAAGCCTCATCAAATGAATGGAGCTTAAAGCTTCCAGAGCGAGTGGACGATGGCGCCAAAGCCTATTGCATAGGTACCAGAAAGGTTACGGTGGATCCCAAGTGGTAGAGCAAAGATAAGAAACTCATGAGTAGAGATGGGTGAATTTTGTCTTCGAATTTAGATCCGCCACTGATTGACCAGTTCTTTTGAGCCACGAAATTTCCGCCATATTTTTTCTATACCTAAAAAGCCGAGATACCGATTGTTAAAAATCTACACTCGGAATAAATCAAGAGAGGGAGAAATAAATTAGGTAGACATGTCTGTGCTGAAAAAGGAGCACACCTGAGATACACTGGGAGATATGCTAATGCTATACAAAGTATTAAAATGAGTCCCATGCCATCTCGCACTTCCTAAAATGATTTCCATACCAACTATATAGAGTTGGTAAGTCTAAGGCACTTAGTGACTGGAATGGTGTCAGACCCAACGGGACTAGAACCCACAACCACTGCTTTTCGAGGCAGCAGTTCTAGCTTTGTGAGATATATAATATGTACACACACAACTGGAGATACTACAAAATTGGAAGTCTCTCTCTCTGTGTCTCTTCAATTCATTGTTCAGATTCGTAAAAATCAGACAGCACATCTACTCTGGCCCCAGATCCATGGCTGGCTCTTCTGGGCCACCCTTTTCGGGAATTCCTAGAACATCCCATAAGCTTAGATATAAATATTATAAGGAAGTGAGTCTGGTACATATCAACAATGGAGAAGATAATAGCATATCCAACGGATAAAACTCCCAAATTCTTGCAGATATGGGAACCCTGGCTGACGTGAGAGGGGAAGACGGGCTATGACTTGAGTCAGGCCATGTTATAACATCATGGGTAAGCCCTCTTTGGGGCTGAGATTGGAACTGAGGGAATGAAAGGCTGGATTCCCCCCCCCCCCTTTTTTTTTCTTCTTTCTTTTAGTGTTTGTCTTTTCCGGTATTACATATGTATACTTTGTGTAATTATTTTGTATTATTTTCAGTTTCTATGTGAAAGGATCAATGTTAGATGCAAACAATGCCAAGGTTTCAACAGGAGCATCTTGCGCTCCCACTTGTTGATTACTTTTCCCCTTTTCATTTCTGTACCCCATAAAAATTGACATACACAGTTGAAAGAAAACTAATGGTATCCAATGGCGGATTCGGATTAGTCCTCTTGGATTGGTAGTACCCAATCCGCAGACGGATTTTGGTGTGCGGATTGGATTGGACATGTAGTCCTACACAAGGTGTTTCCCTGATACTACATATTGGGAGCACTGGGAATGTGATGAAGTCAGTTATGTTCATGGCAAGCGTTGACGTATAAATATTGCACTAGTATTGTTACTTGCCAAACACCTACTTGAAGAAAAGCCACGTGGGCCTGAAACGTCACGTTTTTGGGATGTTTGCCTGATTCCTCGTCAGTGAAGGCATTTTTCACAAGCAATCGAAAGTTTTTGTGATTATTCCAGCTATGGACTAAGATGCTGAAGCAGTGAGTGTGTGCTTGAGTGTGTTGTGCCCTTCTTTTTGTTGTGTGTGTGTTGTGCCCTCCTTTTTGTTGTCTATTCTCTATCACGCAAATGCCCAGATCCAAGCTCCGGTTAGTCTGGCCATTTGGGAAGACGATAAAGAAGACGTTATGGAACATCACCAGAAATCATCAACTGGAAACATCTAAACAGAGTACTTTCATGCCAACTTGCAAAAATCCTGAACATTAGCAAATATTAGGTGTACATTAATTACCCCTGCGACCCCTTCCTGCTACATGCCAAGGAAAGCAGGGCAGTTACAAAAGGTCAAGGAGAGACGACAGCAATTGCATTATCAGATCAGACAGTGAGCTTGACCTTCCATTCTACCCAGCTTTAAAATGTGTTGAGAACATCAGGCTATATCCGTCTTGCTAATAACTTGATGTGCTGATTGCAGGCGCTCTACATCACAGGCGGTTCCTGGGCCAGCTGTGTACTGTATCTGAAACACCTGCTCAGATGCTGCTGGCATTTACCCTGTCACTGCCAGTGTGAGGACACACGAGTGGTTGTAGTTCTCCAGCAGGTTTAAAAGATGAATTTTTTCTCCACCTGCAAAACCCTACTAATGACAGAGGCTCTGTTAACCAATCGCTTGCCTTGGTAATCTTAAAGCAGGAGGTCCACGTATCACTCTTTGTTTATTTTGAGACAAAAACAGTGCATAATAAATGTGACATTCTATATATATATTTTAAAACAGATTTTATTGCAGAACAGTACGTTTTATTATACCAACGTCAAAAAAAGTCCTTCATAGACATTGTCTTAACTGTTTACTAAAGCTTTACACAGACAACAAAAGTCTCCACTGGCTTTGCAACAGGAATCCTTTCCTAACGAGTCTCCAATGTAGTAATTACATTCAAAAGGTATCTCAATGATCATTTAGAAGACACTTCACCCAATATTACTATATTAAAGTTCTTTGCAGCAATTCTGGTTACTTCGTCTATTATATGTGTCCGACAGCAGGCTAGAAAGGTGAGGTTATATTAAATAAAGGAGGTGTAACAACATACATGAGCCACAAAATTGTTCATTATCAGCGTTTCACTAGGGTTTCAAGGGCCCTCCGGGGATACCTAATGAACTAAAAAGTTACAATAGGGCTTGAAAGGTTTGATACTTTGTGTGTGTGAGATAACCCCTCCCTAACTACTCCCCACTACCCAAATGGTAAGCTGATACACATGGTAACAGTTGGTGCAAAGTGCAGCTCAGAGGGGCATATTCATTAAGGCTGCGGATATATAGCCGAACTGCAGGGAGCGTGCATCTGTGACATCACAATAGCGACGTCGCAGAACGACATGCGCACAAGCACATGCTACTGCGCACGCGGCTGCTGGCTGAAATCTGTTTTTTGATTGGACGGCCACGTCACGTGACGCGGCAGTCGCAACCCGAAAACAAATTTTGAAAACGCTGCAACTGTCACCCGCATTGCAGTAGCAAGCAGGGAGACAGCCACATTTGGTATATGCAGTTTTCACGGAGCTAACAAACTTGTTTTTGCACCACGCGATGTCGCTACTGGCAACACCACAGGCGTTTTTCTGTATAATCGCAGCCCAAGATGGAACACAGATCGCTATATTTATTTGTAGGAGGAACGCGCACAGAGGTATGCAAGGGAGGCTGGTTATTGTGAAATTAAATAAGGCTTTTATTGCGCCTGTTTCCTTACCATCAGAAAACCATCCAAACAAGGGGTCAAACAAAGCTTCTATTCACTTGGGAGTATTTCTAGTGAAACCTATGGTCCACAACTCCCTTTAGATAAGCATGTCTCCCAGCCCCAAACATATATCTTGATATAAGCAGGTATACCAAAAGTCTTATAAAAGGAAAGTCTTATCTGTTTGTAGTGGTTGGAGGGAAAGTCTTCTTTGTTCCTGGGTTGCTGCCTTTTTCCTCAGGTTTTGTCAGCCCTCAGGTTTAGAGGTGTTTTCCCCTCTGTCTTGCAAGCAGCTCTGCTATTCTTCTGGCAGGCTCAAGACATCTGTCCCCATGGTCAGTCTCACAAGTTGTGAGACTCAGGAACAATCTCCCTTCCTGTCTCAAAAGACAGGCTTTTCTAAGAAGCTAATCAGGCAGGTGGTGTTGGATAATTGACTACCAGCAGTTAACCACCACACTGCTGGATTAGAGGCACATTTCCTGAACAGGGATAACTCCCCTGTTACATACCTCCCCTGTTTGTGGGAAGCTTGGGCTTGCCACGGCCAAAGCCCATCCTTCCACTCTCATTCTAGATATCTCTGTGACTTGAATGAGAGTGGATGGAGGAAAAGAACCCTCAGTCACGCTGGGATCGGAGCCCTTTCTCCAGTTCATTCGTGTCTCCTCCCGAAGGTGCTTGAGATAAGCACTCCTCAGTCGCTCGAGGAGGACTTTTTCTAAGTGTAGTCTTTTTGCTACGTGCGCGATCATGAGATTTCCCTCGCGTCGGGTGCTCTTTTTATTGTAGGCAGACTGTATGGCAGCAGTTGCAGAGCATTTAAAAACAGCCCTTTGAGTTTTCCGCTCTTGAAGCTGTCTCTCTGCACTTTTCCCACTTAATGGAGTTGCTAGTTCAGCCTCTTTGGGATTAAGTTGCAAATCCATATCCACTTCCAGAGAATGTCCCATCTTTTCAGCTTCATCAGCTAAGGATTCTTCTGGTTTTGATTCAGCACGTGTACCTTTTTTGTTGCCTGTTGGGTGGCTGGAGGTTTTGCTAGTGCTTGTTAAGGTGGTTCAAATTTTGCAACCTTGTTTTTCAGACGAGCGGTATTCCCAGCTCTCACTGTACCCTTGTCTTCATGGGTTTTTGTGGCTGTGGGATACTGACGCTTAGTCAGGGTCAATACTTGTCCTTGTAGAACTATAATCTTATCCGCGAGAGATCCCTGTTTTTTGAGTGCGTCTTGCAAGTCGCTTCTCAGGGAATTTACCTGCACACTTTGTTTTCTCTGAGCTTGCTTCCACATTTTCACAGCATTGTGAAGCACTATGAATTCCTTTGCTCGGGCCACAGTTACTTGTCTCAGTTTCTGGACCTTCTTGTGCTCCCTTTTGTGCCGAGTCCCCTGGGTTCTAAGCTTGGCCTCTAGCGATGCTTTGGTGAGGGTCGGGGTAGCCTTCAGTTTATCATGTTGCTTTGCGGGGACATACTGGGTAATCAGACGTTCCTGCAGCACCTGTATTTCTTTAACAGCCTGCAGATTGTCTTCCTGCAGAGTTCGCTGCTTCTCCTCGGCCATCTGGAGTTGCGTACGCAGACCTTGCAGTTGGTTCTGCAGTCGGTGCTCTGCTTCAAACTTCACACCTTCCAACAGTCTAGTTATTTCTTTAAGCTCGTGCATCTTTTCATACTTTTCCTTGACTTCGTCTGTCAAATGAAAATTTTCTTCTTTCAGTTTTAAGTTTTCTCTTTTTAATCTTTAGAAATGTCCAGCTCCTCAGTGAGACTGTGTAGTTCCTTTCTGGAGACTTCCAGGTCTGTGCAGCAGCTGTTGGTCTCATGATGTGAGGCATCCAGTGCTCTGCGGAGTGTCTGAACCTCTTTCTGAGATACGTCCACCTCTGTCCGGACACTGTTGACCTCCTGTTGTGAGGCATTCAGCTCTACACGATGAGTGTGAACCTCTTGCTGAAAGACTGTCATCTGCTTCAGTGCCTCCTCATACTTCTGCTTCAGCTTAGCCATAATTTTATCAGATTGGCTCTGCTTTTCATCCCTGGCGGAAATAGTAGCATTCGCAGTATCTAGCTCAGTCTTGAGATCGTCCAATTCTGTCCTGGCCAAAGAGTAAATTGTGAGCACATCTTTCTGTAGCTTCACGTTATTTTTCTGTAGCTCTGTGTAACCATCTTTCTTTTGTTTCAATTGTTCACGGAGCATATCACAGTCATGCCTGGCATTTTTCAGGGCATCTTCAGGGCTGGTCAAGGGATCGACACTCACTGGTTCCGGCTCCGCTTCCCTGGGATGGTTGGTTAAGGGTTCCTCACTGTTGGCACAGGACAGACACTTCTTTGGGGTACACGACTTCTGCCTTGGGCCCTCTGGATATTCGGTTAACCGCGGGACGAATTCTCCATTTCTCTAGGCTGCAGGGCAACTCGGCCTCCCTTTTTCTCCACAGGATCTGCGGACGTGTCTGTTCCTTCCACGGTAAGTGAAGAACCACTTTTCTTTTTCCGTCTTTTTGTTTTGGATGACTCCGTCCCATCAGGAATACTGGGGTCTCCTTCTTTATTTGATACTTCAGCAGCTTCATTATATACGGCAGGCTTTTCTTGCAGTTGCTTTAGCTGACAGAAATATTGTGTGATCTGCTGCTCCCGCTCTCTCTTGTCGACCATATTCGTCATCATAGAGAGCGGTATTTTCTGTTCGTGCCAACTTCAGGCACCCCACCATTCTTGGGGTGTTTTGTGGGTGTGACTCGGTTCAGGTTCCCTGTAAGAGATGTCTTCCTCTTTATTGGACTGGAAGGGCCACTCTTCCGTCGGGTAGGGTTCATTACAGGAACGCTGCATCTTGTCCTCCATTTTGGGGCTATCAGGTGTAGTTTTCTTCCTGACCTCAGGAGGCGCTATTGCAGCTGTTGCCACTGTATTTGCTAGAACCCCCAATTGCGGTAGTCCTACAGGTGGGCATATTTTGCTTGTAGAGGTCGTGGCTCTCACAGGCATCTCTGTAGACTTTTCTTTTTCTTGGGTAAGTTTTACAATATCAGCAGTCTGTGCATGCATTTTCTCTCTTTAGGTATACTGGATGTGCAGTTGCTAGGAAAAAACTTCTATTTTCTTTACACCATTTACTTGCTAGGTATAATCTCTCATTAGGTATGCTGGATGTGCAGTTGCTAGGTAAAAACTTCTGTTTGCTTTACACCATTTACTTGCTAGGTACAATCCCTCCGCTTCAGCCAAATAATGTGGTTTTCTGCTTGAGTTCAGTCTCAACTTTGTGTATTATGGCATTCACTCTTCACACTTTGGGATACCTTTTACATAGCTCAGCAATTACCTTTTCCCCAGTAGGGCAATTTTACCCTCAGCACTTGTTTACTGAAAATTCCCCTGCTTCAGCACAGTCTTGCATCAATTATCACACTTTTCTGCATATACTCCATTCACAACTGGTAGTCCTATGCGGTGTGGCTCCAGAAATTGGAAGGGTTCTATGGCTGTAGTTCCTGCAAAGCCTGCGAATACAAACAGCAAGATAAAAAGGGATTTAAGTGCAATAATAAAAATGAGGAATACAAAATAAAACAGTACATGAATTGTAACTCAAATTATATAATCTACCTCCTGGAATGTCCCTGCGGGCTACAATATGTAGGAAAGACAACAAGAGCCATTAAGACACGCATTTTAGAACACCTAAGTAATATTAGATGCAGTGTCCAGACACATAATGTCTCTAAGCATTTCTCCATCTTTCACAACTCCAATATAAAAGGGCTGAAATTCACTGCCATAGAACATGTTGCACAACATTGGAGAGGACGAGACAGAAATTTAGACCTAAGTAAAAGAGAGATGTACTGGGTGTATAGACTCAATACACTAACACCCAATGGTCTAAATGTAGACTTTGAGATTGCACCTTTTCTCTAGTCACTGTAACTGCACTTTTCGTTTTGATACATGTCAGTCTTATATTATTAATTTATATTTGATAAATTTTATAATTATGCTGTTGTCTAACTCTGTGTTTCCTGATTCAAGTACCCATTATTAACTCATGTCTTTTTTTCTCCTCCCTCCACATACAAGCATCACTCCCCATTGGCCCCCTATTAATTGATTTTTATTATGTTTTTTTATGTTTTTAAATCTGTGTAGGCATTTTAGCTTTTTTCAAATCCTCTTAAAATAGAGTAAATAAACTTATTTATGTACTTTATGCGTCGCTTTTTTGGACCACAGAGATTATGTACCCACTTTGGGAGACTCTGTGTGTAACTGTGTCAATTATTGTAGTATAATTATGTTGATTGTTTTATTAATTGCCTTAATTGAGTAGGCTATTTAAATAACACCCAGTAGGGGACATAATCATTGCTCCTGAGGAAGCTGCGGTATGCAGTGAAACGCGTTGAGCCAAGCAAGTCCAGCCAGCTAGCAGAGCCCAGCTGAATTTACAGTCTGGGAGTCTGACTATCTGCTGCATCCACGGAGGCATAGCTGCGGTCCGGCAATCCTCTCCCCCTTCGATCTACCCGCTCCTACCGGAAGTCGTCACCTCCAGGCCAGGAAGTGACGACAGACGCCATCCATCCGACACCGGATGAGGGGGCACCCTCGTGGAGGGTTAGTGAGTGGAGTGGAGGACTTTTTTCATCTGCCGAGCCGTTAATCTACTGCCTAAAGAAACCCCTATGTGAATGTGCTCATGTAATACATTGTGAGTACATTTCTTACACGTTTCCCTGATAAAATTTGGTGTTATCTGGTAAAACACTATTGTTTCCTTTCATCTCTGTATGATTGCATATGACTGATTGGGAGCTGATGCCGATGTGAAAACATCATCCTGCCTGCCACCAGCCTTTATGCTGCGGTCCTAAGCTGAGGTGCCCAAAGACCCATCTTTAAAACAAACCTGCTATTTTGAATCTTACATTTTGTAAGTAGGTTATCTACAAGAGCCAAGTTTTACAGTTTGACCCACATTTATTATAATACTGCACCATGATCATTTTTGTATTTTTTTCTGGGTGTTCCTGAGGATACTGCTCCCTTCCTGCCCTGGATCCTAAACTATGCGGTGTGGCAGCCATTAGTACCGCTCGCGTGTCACCATCTGTATTCACTGCTTCAGCGAAACATTTGAAAGCAACAAACACCTATCCCTTTTAAGGGCTAACTTACTTCTTGAACCCTGACTACAGCTGGAAGGAAAAAACCCTATTTCAATGACCATATTACACATTATTTGTGATAGGCAAATAAGGTTTACCTGCTTCAGCACGGTCTCTCTCTCTCCTCTTGGAATCGGGGAAAAGAGTCCATCTGTGGTTTTGTAAGTTTTAGTGCAGTGTAGGTGTGGGTGTGTCCCTTTAATTAACTCTGGTCTCTGCTTCATGAGATTCTTTGTTTTTATGTTGCTCAGGCTGTTTGTAGACAAAAAGCACAACAAAATTTCACAGGCAAACTCCGGGCCCCTTTAAACTCTCATCCCACTTCTGACACCATATGTAGGAGGAACGCGCACAGAGGTATGCAAGGGAGACTGGTTATGGTGAAATTAAATAAGGATTTTATTGCACCTGTTTCCTTGCCATCAGAAAACCATCCAAACAAGGGGTCAAACAAAGCTTCTATTCACTTGGGAGTATTTCTAGTGAAACCTATGGTCCACAACTCCCTTTAGATAAGCATGTCTCCCAGCCCCAAACATATATCTTGATATAAGCAGGTATACCAAAAGTCTTATAAAAGGAAAGTCTTATCTGTTTGTAGTGGTTGGAGGGAAAGTCTTCTCTGTTCCTGGGTTGCTGCCTTTTTACTCAGGTTTTGTCAGCACTCAGGTTTAGAGGTGTTTTCCCCTCTGTCTTGCAAGCAGCTCTGCTATTCTTCTGGCAGGCTCAAGACATCTGTCCCCATGGTCAGTCTCACAAGTTGTGAGACTCAGGAACAATCTCCCTTCCTGTCTCAAAAGACAGGCTTTTCGAAACGCGTAGAGTCGGGCTTTCGTCGCCATCTTGGTAGAGGAAACAAGCAAGGGAACTCTCATGGTCCTCCGTTTCGGCGAGAAGTGACGACACAATCCGGAAGTGACGTTCGCGGACGCCGTCTGCAGGAACCACTACACGAGACGATCCACGCTGTAGCAAAGATTGTATCCCAAACGCTGTTTAAACCTCCTAAAGCCGTAAGCCTCCAATTGTCTTTTATGCTAGATAAAGTTTATTTCTATCTACACTATGGCTGTTTTCTGCTTTTTCAAGATGTGCTGACCCATATACCAAACCTCCGGAACGGGCTGCATCACAGAGTATTATTGACTCACATGCTTGTTTTCCTGCTACTTTTGTGAGTAGGAACTTGTAAAAATCACATTTTATTGATTGTTTTTTGCAATATTACACTATCCACTGTTTTCTCTTTTTTGGCATACGGCGACGCTCCCCTGGAACTTCATCTACACCACTTCTGCGAGACTTCTGGAACAGTCTTTTGCTGGGGTCGAGTGATAAGTTGTTTTTGCCTTTATTTCACTGTTAATATTATTCACTGTTTATTATGTTTATTTGATTTCACTGCACAATTTTTGCACAAATTTAATTATCACTGTCTTTGGTGCAGTAGAGCGCCATCTAGTGTTTTTTTACATTTTCTAAGAAGCTAATCAGGCAGGTGGTGTTGGATATTTGACTACCAGCAGTTAACCACCACACTGCTGGATTAGAGGCACATTTCTTGAACAGGGATAACTCCCCTGTTACATTACTATATACAGATCTTTAAATTTTGTTCGAGATTTTGTTTTCGTGATGCAAATCTGCATGGCATTGTATACAAATGAGAAAATAGTGCAAAATGTGCTATTTACATGGTATTCACAATGATGCAAGATTGAAAGAGACAGTCAAATGCAACTACAAGACACCACTGCGAAATGCTCAACGAACTAGATTGGTCATCACTTGAGTCTAGGCGCAAAGTTCATCTTTCCTGTCTTGCCTTCAAATTCTTTCTGGGCAAACTACCAGTCTATCTGAACAAGCTCCTTACCCCTACCCCATGCAGCACTTCTCATCTGAGATCTGCCTCCAAAAGACAGTTCATGGTCCCAAGGTTCAACAAAGTATCTGCGGCTCCTCCTTCTCTTACCGTGCACCTCACAACTGGAACAATCTACCGGAAACTCTCACAGCCGACACCAGTCTAAATTCAAAACTAAAGCTGTCTCACATTTTAATCTGGTCTGTAACTGTTACATACGCCTATAATATATTATCTCTTACTGTGGGAATGTCTTGTATATAAAGTTTAACCCTGCTCACTTAATGTAACGACACTATGTATTTGTAACCATGTATCTGTCATCATAACTCTGTGCCCAGGATATACTTGAAGATGAGGGGTAACTCAATATATTACTTCATGGTAAAATATTTTTATAAATAAAATTTTAAAAAGTCCTCAAATCTCATCTCTCTGGACACCAATATAATCATCTCCCAATCGCTTTGTACAGCCTCACAATAGATAATCTCTTCAATTTGCAGAGAGGTGTAGTATTTTTTTTCACTACATTTTCAATTATACTGAAAAAAATAGTTAAATAAATACAAATTTGCTTGCTGATCTTAGTGGTCTTGGGAGAGATGTGGTTCTCACCACTTGTGCATATTTTTATGAATTTGGCAAACTCTGGACATTTTGGAAGACAAAAAAAAAAGTTATGGAACATCGCCAGAAATCCTCAGCTGCAAATATCGTACTTAACTGAGCACTTTAATACCAACTTTCGTGCATATTTTGTGCAAATGGTGAATATTGGCAAATAAACTGACATATTTTGACAAATCTTGCAAACATTTGCATAAATACATTGAGAAACCTCTCATGTTAAATCAGAAAACATGTGAAATCTTATGTTGTTGTTTGTTAATCAGTTCTGTAGTATTATAAAATAGTCACTGTTTAAAAGAAAAAGATATTTTTTTTAGATTCAACTCAATGCCATTTTAAATTAGTTTTAAAGCATTCTTTGATTTCAATTGCAGGTTTGAGCCCAACTCCCAAGCAGTGCAAGATCTTTGCAACACTTTCCTGTTTGTAATAATTTGTTGCCAATTTCCCCAGCAGTTTGAGCTGGAAACGGCAACAATAGATAATGTTACCTTGGTAATATAAAGATACATTGTAGCTGCTGAGTTACACTGACTGATTGATTTAAACTTCAAGGCGGCCGTTATGGATTGTTACAGACTTATAACAAGAGCCCCAAACGATTGCCAGCTTAGGAAAGCATATCACATGCTTTCCGTATAAAAAAAGAAAAAAGGGGGAAAAAAAGTGAGGATAGTAGTATTTAAAAAATTTAAATATTTACACAAAAACAACATGTTTGTGCAAGTATTTATGAAAGGGGTTGACGTTTCCTGCACAATTTTTTTTATTTTTAAAAGTGAACAAACTTTTCACTGAATCGTCCAGAAAATTGCAACAATTGTTAAATAACACAATGAAAACCGCCACATTTTGCACCAGCCCACCCCCCCCTAAAAACATTGTGGTCATAAGTTGCTGGCTGATTAATTTGCCAATCTTGATATATTTTTTTAAAAGCCGCGAATCTCTATTCACGTCGTGTGCCCAAATGTGTACCCGTATTCACTCGCCATGCTCTTCCTCTCTGTCTGATCTGCAGCAATGAATCCACAGTTACTTTCACAGATGGGGTGAGGTTTGCATGGAAGGGAGCGTGAAAGAACGAGAACAAGGAAGACGTGGAACCCATAAATGTGGAGACAGAACAAATGACAGTCGTTTCAGAGGTAGGAAGAGCGTGGGGGCCTTTGTGCTTTATCCATTCGGTACACTGGCCCCAGAAGTAGAAGACCCAATTTTTAGACACTGCTCCAGCTACTGGTGACAAACAAATGTCCAATTACCCAAATAAGTTAGACTGTTAGCTCTTCAGGGTAGCCATGTGTTGTTACCCTTACGCTGCCCTTGTGGCATTAAAAAGAAATGATTATTGTAAGATGCTGGAGAAAAGCCCAATAGGAGTGAAGCAGATTAAAAAGTAAATCATTATATGAGCGTGACAGCAGAATGGATCTGGGGCCAAGTTTTTTATTGGTGACATGATGTGCATGTGAAGCACCATCAAGCTTTTCACAGGTTGGCAGCCTTGCTATCCAACACGGCTCCTCTTATTGACAAAACCCTTTCTTCCTGCTAAATTCCAGGAATATGACAACTCAGCTTATTATGTCAAAAGTCATAGGGGATAGGTGTTTTTTTTTTTATGTTAGTGCTGCCAAATTAGACTTTGCTTTATTTATGTGCATATAGTATAGCACTGGTAAAGCTATGTAGAGCAGGAGTGCGCAAACTTTTGACCATGCGCATCACCCCTCCCCCCCCTCCCCCGTTCGGCTCTGGCGTCAAATTATGCCGCGGGTCATGTGACATCACATGACCCTGGATTACCATGATGGTGCGTGTCGCTAGTAGGCAAGGTTAGTTGGTCACGGAGGCCTCGCGCGGTCCCTCGGCGCTTTATTTAAATGCCTTGGGGGAGAGCACAGGATTGCTGAAACTGCCGCGCCCCCCCCTCCTCAGAAAATCTTCCACCCCCCCCCCCAGTTTGCACACCCCTGATGTAGAGGACATATGTTGCAATAAATAATATGAATATGCAGTGTTCGACAATCCTATACATTTACACGCCCGGGGCGGGTGGATTTAATCCCCGGGCGAGTAAATATTGGCCCATGCAGAACACGTGTTTGTTTTTTAAAATTTCCCCCGCTCACGCTGCTGTTTTTCCCGCGCTCGCGCTGAAACAAAAATAAAAACTCCCCCTACCTGCCAGTTGATTGGCGCGCGCTCCCAGGCTTTGTGGGCGCGCGGCCAGGCTCTATATGAGCCCGCCCCCAACGAACGGCCATTTTTTCTGCCAGGGGATCTGTTGGAGAGTACGAGAATAAGTACTCTCCAATCCTCCATCCCCTCTGCTCCTTCCCTGCCTCCAGTTCCCCCTTACTCCCCGCTTCCCCCCCCGGAGATGGTAGCATGGGTGTTCCCGCTTCTCTCCCCGGCACCCGCGCGGGACGGAGGTGTCCCCCTCTTCTCCCCCCCCCCCCGGCTTCCCGCACGGGATGGAGGTGTCCCCCCCTTCTCCCCCCCCGGCTTCCCGCGCCACTTCCCGCTTCCCCCGTTCCCCTGGTGATGGTACTGGGGGTGTTCCCCGCTTAACCCGGCTTCCCGCGTGGGACGGAGGTGTCCCCCCCCCTTCTCCCTCCCCGGCTTCCCGCGCCACTTCCTGATCCCCGCGCGGGGCTGGTTGGGGATGTTCCCCGCTTACCCCGGCTTCCCGCGCGGGACGGAGGTGCGCCCCCTTCTCTCCCCCCCCGGCTTCCCTCAAGGGATGGAGGTGTCCCCCCCCTTCTCGCGATACCCGCGCGGGGCTGGTTGGGAGTGTTCCCCGCTTACCACGGCTTCCCGCGCCACTTCCTGATCCCCGCGCGGGGCTGGAGATGGTCGCGGAGGGGCGAGCGGGGCAGTGGTGGTGGTGCTCGGTCACGCGGCCTTTCCTCTTTTTCCCCCTGTCGTGTGTGTGTGTGTGTGTGTGTGTGTGTGTGTATGCATACATGGGAGAGTATGTGTGTGTATGCATGCGAGAGTGTGTGTGTGTGTGTGTGTGTGTGTGTGTGTGTGTGTGTGTGTGTGTGTGTGTGTGTGTGTGTGTGTGTGTGTGTGTGTGTGTGTGTGTGTGTGTGTGTGTGTGTGCATGGGAGAGTGTGTGTGCATGCATGGGAGAGTGTGTGTGTGGGTAGGATACCAGAAGTGTCCCGTCACCCCACCACCCAGTCACCCCACCCAGTCACCCCGTCACCCCAGTCAGTCACCCCGTCACCCCAGTCAGTCACCCCGTCACCCCAGTCAGTCAGTCACCCCGTCACTCCAGTCAGTCACCCCGTCACCCCAGTCAGTCACCCAGTCACCCCAGTCAGTCACCCCAGTCAGTCACCCCAGTCAGTCACCCCGTCAACCCAGTCAGTCACTCCAGTCAGTCACCCCGTCACCCCAGTCAGTCACCCCGTCACCCCAGTCAGTCACCCCAGTCAGTCACCCCGTCACCCCAGTCAGTCACCCCGTCACTCCAGTCAGTCACCCCGTCACCCCAGTCAGTCACCCCGTCACCCCAGTCAGTCACCCCGTCACCCCAGTCAGTCACCCCAGTCAGTCACCCCGTCACCCAGTCAGTCACCCCGTCACCCCAGTCAGTCACCCCATCACCCCGTCACCCCAGTCAGTCACCCCAGTCAGTCACCCCATCACCCCAGTCTGTCACCCCCGTCACCCCAGTCAGTCACCCGTCAGTCACCCCGTCACCCCAGTCAGTCACCCCGTCACCCCAGTCAGTCACCCCATCACCCCAGTCAGTCACCCCGTCACCCCAGTCAGTCACCCCGTCACCCCAGTCAGTCACCCCGTCACCCCAGTCAGTCACCCCGTCACCCCAGTCAGTCACCCCCGCCCCAGTCAGTCGCCCCAGTCAGTCACCCCCGCCCCAGTCAGTCACCCCGCCCCAGTCAGTCATCCCACCCCAGTCAGTCACCCAACCTCTCTCTCTGTGTATCACCCACACTCTGTGTGTGTCACCCACCATTTCTCCCCTCTGTGTCTCCCACCTCTGTGTCTCTCCACTCTCTCCCCCCCCACACTCTCTCTCTCCCCCCACACACTCTCTCTCCCCCCCACACTCTCTCTCTCCCCCCCACACTCTCTCTCCCCCCACACTCTCTCTCTCCCCCTCACTCTCTCTCTCTCTCTCCCCCCCACTCTCTCTCTCCCCCACTCTCTCTCCCCCCCACTCTCTCTCTCTCTCCCCCACTCTCTCTCTCTCTCCCCCACTCTCTCTCTCTCTCCCCCACACTCTCTCTCTCCCCACACTCTCTCTCTCTCTTCCCACACTCTCTCTCTCTCCCCCACACTCTCTCTCTCCCCCACACTTTCTCTCTCTCCCCCCCATACTTTCTCTCTCTCCCCCACTCTCTCTCTCTCTCTCCCCCACACTCTCTCTCTTCCCCACACTCTCTCTCTCTCCCCCACACTCTCTCTCTCCCCACACTTTCTCTCTCTCCCCCCCATACTTTCTCTCTCTCCCCCACTCTCTCTCTCTCTCTCCCCCACACTCTCTCTCTCCCCCACACTCTCTCTCTCTCCCCCGCACTCTCTATTCACACTCTCTCTCTCTCCCCCGCACTCTCTATTCTCTCCCCCACACTCTCTCTCTCTCTCCCCCACACTCTCTCTCTCTCCCCCACACTCTCTCTCCCCCACACTCTCCTCTTCTCTCCCCCCACACTCTCTCCTCTCCCCCCCACCTCTCTCTCTTCCCCCCACACTCTCTCTCTCCCCCCACACTCTCTCTCTCCCTCCCCTCTCTCTCTCTCTCTCTCTCTCTCTCTCTCTCTCTCTCTCTCTCTCACTCTCTCTCTCTCTCTCTCTCTCTCTCTCTCTCTCTCCACTCTCTCCCCCCTCTCTCTCTCTCCACACCCCCCTCTCTCTCTCTCTCTCTCCCCCCCTCTTTCTCTCTCCCCCACACTCTCTCTCTCTCCCCCACTCTCTCTCTCTCACCCCACACTCTCTCTCCCCCACACTCTCTCTCTCTCTCCACTCTCTCTCTCTCCCCCCACTCTCTCTCTCTCTCCCCCCCACTCTCTCCCCCCCTCTCTCTCTCTCCACCCCCCCCCCTCCTCTCTCCTCCCCCCCTCTCTCTCTCTCTCTCTCCTCCCCCCCTCTCTCTCCCCCACACTCTCTCTCTCTCCCCCCACTCTCTCTCTCTCCCCCACTCTCTCTCTCTCCCCCACACTCTCTCCTCTCTCCCCCACACTCTCTCTCTCCCACACACTCTCTCTATCTCTCCCCCCACTCTCTCTCTCTCTCCCCCCTCTCTCTCTCTCTCCCCCCCACTCTCTCTCCCCCCCACTCTCTCTCTCCCCCCCCACTCTCTCTCTCCCCCCCCCCACTCTCTCTCTCTCCCCCCCCCACTCTCTCTCTCCCCCCACTCTCTCTCTCCCCCCCACTCTCCTCCTCTCCTCCCCCCCCACTCTCTCTCTCCACCCACACTCTGGATCTCTTATTTACCCTATATATCTTACTTGCCCTATACTACACCGAAATAACCTATACTGCTGTCTTCCAGATCTGACTCAAGCTTCACACGGAAGACATCGGAACCCCCCTTAACCCAGAAGACAGGTAGGGAACGCCTTCCCTCCAATGTATAACATTGCGGGAATGAGGGTATCTGGACATTGAGGGACTGCGGATCAGGTAAGATCCCAGGCGGGATTGCTGCTTTAGATATTATGAAGCGGTGGCATCCAGACACTGGTTAAGAGGTTCAGGAAACTAGTCATTCACACCTGGCTTTTATTTCTAGATCTGACATTTACACACACACACACACACACACACACACACGTAACAAGGCCTAATTGTAGTATAATGTAATACAATAAATACATTTATGTCAAAAATGAATGTTGTTCTGACTAGGAATTTATTAAATGTATTTTATTTATATATTTTATTTTAAAGCGGGGTTGGGGGGGACTAGGGTTGGGGGCGGGTCTAGGGGCGGGGTTGGGGGCGGGACTAGGTGGCGAGTAGATTTTTTGGTTGGGCGAGTAGGTTTTTGGGTGATTTGTCGAACACTGTGAATATGTACTTACACATTTCCACTGGAACAGTTAACATTGTTAAATACAAGTGCTTTTAAAGAAGCCTATTCAGCTACTTTGAGAAGCAGCTGAATAAATGGTATAACGGAAGCCAGGTCAAGCTCAGTTGTGACAGACAGACAGACAGACAGTACTTATGTGAAGCCGGTCACGGTGCACTGATTATCTCCTTCCATACCCATGAACTAGATCCAGGTCATAATAATCTATCCATCCGTACCCGGAAGTGACGCGGACGATCGCCGGAAGTGACGTGACGGCGTGCGAGCGGCCGGAGAGATCAGAGGGATCGAGCCACCTATCATTTTTATGTGTCCATGCCATATTGTACAAGTGTAAGTGCAATATTTTTCTGTCAATATATCACATTTATGAACATACAAAGTTGCACTAAGTGTGATCTTCTGTTTCCAACCGAGGAACGCTATGAAGACAACCTGAACTGAAAACCAATTGTGTTTACACTGCTGCCTATCCATTGGGAAAGTGTGAGTCCCCATTTCTGTTATTTTCAAGATGTCATTTATCTAAAGAACTACTGCACTATATATATTTATATATTTCTTACATATGGTGACATCTGCGCTCCCCACAACCACCACTGGAAATCATAATAATCTAGGCCAGAGGTTCCCAACTCCAGTCCTCAAGAACCACTTAACCACTGTTAAGGATACCCCTGTCTGTATATGTTCGTTGAGGAATGCCGTTACGTACCTCTGATCTAGGCCATTCTTTCTTACTCTATTACAGTGATTTTCATCCTTCCAAGAACTGTAGAATACTTTAGACAGGTCATTTAGCAAAAATGTAATTATTGGGTCATGAAAAGAATAATATCCACCAATATTTAATTTTCTAAGGAAATCCCTGGTAGCCTCTCATGGAACCTCGGGGTTCTTCGGAGCACAGGCTGAAAACCACTGGTCTACTATACCAAAGTAGCTAACAGACTAGCAAATGTGCATACATAACCAGAACTATATCATCCCCACTGTTGACCTTGAGTTTGTTGGCAGGTATGTAAGACATGCAGTATATCCGCAATCGGCTAAAATGACTATGCAATCCTGGAGAAATCCTCCAATTCAATAACATCATCAACAATTTCCTGTTTATCTATTAAAAAATAAAGTGGGATAGTTCTATAATAGAATATTATATGGTGTGGTGTTTGTATTGCATAGTGAGAGAGAGACTGATGGGAACCTCCATTGCGACCCTGATTCAACTATTCTACTAAGCCGATGCTGTTAGCAGGGAAAAGCTACTGCAGCTAGTGCCACAATAGCCCTGGTAGCAATAGGAAGGACACTTTACCCCTGAGGAATTGTTCTGGTTCTGTGTTTTGTGGAGGGGAATTATGATGCCAACAAAGACACAGACAGAAGAATGAATTCCATGTTGTATAGGCTTATACACTGCGTGTCACTCGGCATGTAGATTAAGCACTGGTTGAAGAGCTATTAATAAAGAATTGTTCTGTTTTCAGAAGAACATACTTCTGCTATGTTAGGGGGATCTTTATGGGCATCTAATTTAAAAGGTTTATGCTACATTTATGATCTAAAAACAAAAAGGGAGAAACCCCTTTTCATACAAATCGCATAAAAAAAATATTAAGAAAAGCACAGATTTGTAAGGAAAAGCAGTGATCTTTATGTATCCCTGTAGATTCATACTTCAAGATCCCACCAGAGGGAACTACAACATTTTAAAACACAATGCAAGGCCCTTCTGTCGATGAAAAGGTTAATAATGGAAACATATGGCACCATTTAGCTCTTAAGAAGGCGTGACTCTGCCAACCATGGCACTGAGTTCAATTTCCAGTATTAGCTGTGTCATGGAACAGGAATACCCCTGTCTCCACTTTTGTTTTAACCCCCCTTTTTATTGCAGCCCTGCTTGTCAGCTTATTAGAGCCAGCTGCATGTGTTAGGTTCTGCTCACAAACACAGTGCCAGTTCCCCTCTTCCAGCAGTATGCTGCATTAAGATGCAACATTTCTGTTACATGTTGCAGCTTCCCCAGACACTCCTGTGAGTTGTCATGGCAGCCCCAGCTTTCCTCTCAAATGGGCTGGTCTGCTTCTCCCCCTCTGTTCTGCCCACAGATGGTTTGCCCCCAGACCATTTTATCACCCAGTATGCATCACCACCTTCTTTCCACCATTTCCCCTGGACTTGTGAGTACCCTGCTGTAATCCCTGTAATGGTGATGAAGAAGTATCTTTTCACCTCCCTTGAATACTGAGCACACACAGAGACACCTACACCTCTACACAAGAGACTGTACCTTATCCTGTTTTCCCTCAATAAAACTAAGAAAAGAAACAGATCTTGTCGTGCTTAGGAAAGAGGGCGAGTTGGCACTATCTGAGCTAAGTCATAACCACGTGATCCTCTGGCTTCCAGAATAGTGAAAAGATATCTGTGCCTTACAGACACTTACAGGAGCGGCCACTCCAGACTCCATGATACACAGAGCAGCCTCTACAGCAGTACATGCAAGCAGCATACACAGCTATTCAGAGCAGCCTCTACTACAGTACAAGCAAACAGCTTACACAGCTAACACGGAGCAGCCTCTGCAACTGCACACAGCCTGCAGCTTTCACAGACAACCAGTAGCTCAAACTGCACAGCAGCCTTGCAACAAACAGTGCTTCTCTCACAATAAAACAAGAAAAAACACAAAAGCGCACCAAGATGAGAGATAGATATTGTATTAGCAACAAATAATAAAATTAGTAACTTACATATAAAATTTCTTTAATAATCCCCGATCTGGTGTCTATCACAGGAGTAGGGCATCACATAGGAAATATGAAGGGTAATCTCAGTTCTAAGAGATCAGACCCGCGCGCTGGGGCTGTCTCTGTTCACTCTCCTGTCCTCCACGTGTGGTAGCGTGGTGCAGAGTGTAGCACACATGTGCAGGAACCGGGGCCTTCAATAGGTGTCCTTAGGATGCCTGTCCGTTTTTGATAGCATAAAAACGATCCGAAAAAAGCAGGAACGGTACACTTGAGTGTGTACTGATGGTGGGTAATAAAACCGCCAGCCACAACAGTCGCGTCATCATCATCATCTGAGACAGACGCCCATCGCTGACAAGGTAAAAGACCGCACGCCACACGCACTGGCAAAAGGCCTACACACACCTACAGCATGGCAGAACTCAGAGCCTCACCAGACATCACGCAGGAAAGCGATCTCTCAGACACAGAGACCGCTGCGCATCTGCAACAGGCGCAGGCAGACGCAAGGCCTAAATGGACAGTCACACTGACACAAAAGGCCCGCGAAAAATATGAGACTGACATTGAAGCGCACCGCGCCAAATTAGAGTTGGCCTGGGAAACAACCGCACTTGGGGTACGCAATGTCGCCGCCGCCGGCAATTCTGTACAACAGCTCGAGCAGGCAATAACTCAATTAAAGATAGACCATTTATACTACCAAGAGATGTCAGAGGCGTACGTCACTTACCTGGCCAGGGCTAATACCGGCGAAAGCCTGCATGAAAGGGACTTACAGCATAACCTTGACTTGACACGTGACAGCCGCGTGCGAACCTCTATCACGGAAGCCGAAAGTAAGAGGAAAGACCTTTTACTGGAAACCGCATCGCAGCGCTCAAGCACATCCAGACACTCATCAAGGTCAGCAAGATCAGCACAATCTAACGCGTCCAGCGCAAGCGCGAGCGCTACCAAGGCGCGAGCCACAGCAGAGGCCGCGCGTGCCAGGGCCAAATATGGTCGGAGAGAGGCAGCCGTAAGGGCAGAAAAGGCGCGCATAGAAGAGGAGGAGCAGAATGCTGCCAATGCCGCCGCCAATGCCGCCGCTGCCGCTGCGCATAAAAAGGCCGAATTGGACGCAGATCTAGAAGCCCTAAGCAAAGAGGAGGACGCCGCGGCCGCCATAGTCCAAGCCGAAGTCTTAGAAGCAGCTGCGAGACAGGACGGCGGGGAGCTACCGTACAGACGGATAGCCTCAGAAGACCCAGCCCAACACACCGAAGACTACGTAAGGAGCCTCTTCAGTGCAAACACCAGCGCGCCATCTCTACACGGAGGCAGCGACTCCACAGACACCGAAGACTTGCTAGGCCCACGAGGAGAAGATGCCGTTCCTGCAATGGTACATGCTGCCTGGGATAGCCACAGCCGCAACAGTGATCCACACGCCAGCGTGCACACGGATGCACCACAACAGGCTCGCAATCCAGGTACACCCACGCGGGAGAAAACAGCCCCTCACACTGGCCAGCAGCCATCACGCATCCACGCCAAGGAAGAGGCGACCGCACAGGCCGTCCCAGCAACTACCTCAGAACGGGACAAACACGCCGATGCCTCAGGTCTGACAGACATAGCCAAGTACATGATCCGGCGTGACTTGGTGCACGCAGGACTCATCAGCTTCGACGACCGCCCTGAGAACTACCGGACGTGGAAGTTCACGTTCAAAGACGCGATCAACAGCTTGGACTTCTCAGCAAGGGAAGAGCTCAACCTGTTAGTCACGTTCCTGGGGAACGAATCCAGGGAGCGAGCGAAGAGACTTCGGGCGGCAAACGCGCAGCAACCCCAAGTAGGTCTTGACCTAGTGTGGGAAAGGCTGGAGGAGTCCTACGGCAGCCCTGAAGCGGTCGAGGATTCGCTCTTCAAAAGAATCGACAGCTTCCCCAGGATCACAACTAGAGACTACTCAAAGTTACAAGAGCTCGGGGACCTGCTGCAAGAAATGGAGTCCGTGAGGAAAGACCATTCCTTAATAGGTCTCAACGCCCTAGACTCAGCTCGTGGAGTGAGACCCATCCTGGAGAAGCTACCCTACAACCTCCAAGAAAAATGGATCTCACAAGGCTCCAAATACAAAAGGGAGAAGCAAGTCGCCTTCCCCCCATTCTCATTCTTAGTGAGCTTCATCCGCGAAGCGGCAAGGACAAGGAACGATCCCAGCTTCTTCTTAGGTGCGCAAACCACACACAGTGCAAGCAGCCTAAGGAGTGAGAGACCAGTGACGAGATACGGTACCACTCAAACACCCATCTCGGTCCACAGGACGGACGTACCTCCCACGACCCAAACTACTCCCGGTCAGTCGGTCGCCGAAGACAAGGAACCAAGGGACCCAAACAAGGAATGTCCCATACACAAGAAGCCACACCCACTTAACGAGTGCTTTGGGTTCAGGATGAAGTCCCTAGAGGAACGCAAGAGGCTACTTGGAGAATTCAGAGTCTGCTTCAGGTGCTGCGGTTCCACGACTCACCTAGCCAGGGACTGTAAAGAAGAGATCAAATGCACAGTGTGCGAAAGCGACAAGCATGTGACATCGTTACACCCAGAGGCGCTGACACTCCACCAACTCCACAACCCACCCTCCATAGCGGAGCATCGCGGGGAGAAAGAAGAAGGAGAGCCAACATCCGTCACATCTCAGCGCACTGAGATTTGCGGAAAGGAAGGTCGACAAATTGTCCTGCGCAAAAATATGCCTTGTCGCGGTGCACCCCCAGGGACAACCTGAGAAGGCTATTCGGATGTATTCAACTTACAGGACAATGCCTCACCCTACACCCTCAGGACCTGTGCAGGGTCAACTGAGTCAACAGGGAGAAGAGCAAGCGGTTACGTCATACGTTCGGTAGATAGCAGAGTGAAGATAGCTCTCCCCATGCTCATCCAGTGCAGCCACATGGCCACAAATAGGGACGAGATTCCCACACCGGACATGGCACGCCATTATCCTCACCTCAAAGGAATAGCCAACCACATCCGGCCGGTAGAACAAGGCGCCAAGATCTTGCTGCTGCTCGGCAGGGACATCATGAGTACATAAAGTCCGTAAACAGCTTAACGGACCCCACAACGCGCCATACGCCCAAAGACTTGACCTAGGATGGGTGATAGTAGGCAACGCGTGCACTAGCAAAGAGCACGGGCAAGACTATGTCGACGCCCGCAGAACGGAGGTGACAGAATGTGGACACACATCTCTCTCCAAACCATGTTTTGGCCATTTCCAAGTGACTGAAGGGCCAAGTGAAGAGAAAAGACAAGGTCATGCCCCTGAGATCAACAAAAACATCCTCACATCGGGGGGATGTGACAATGGCCTGGGATGCTCCGCAGTCCAGACAGCTAAGGATGATGAGTCGATACCACCAAAAGAAGAAGGTAACCTCCCAAAGGTGACCGACCAAGGGATCGTCCAAAAGACAATAAACGATCAAGCAGTCCTCTCTCGAGCCATGGCGCGACTAAGATGTACAGTTGTCCTTCTCCATAGAGTACCAAGCGACAAAGCAACCAGCTGCCACGGCTGGCATAGCCACAAAGGATTGCGCCCCACAGGCGAAGCCACAGTGTCAAAAAGACTGTCCTCTCACACGTCTAAAAAGAGACAGCCACAGAGACACTCCACGAAGGGATTTACTAGGACAAAAGAGACTGTTTTCGTTACGTCCAGGGAGACAATAACCTCCCAATGGCAGTCAACAGAGAGACGCAGAAGTGTTCCACCAAACGACATGGAGATGTTCTCGTGCAAGAAAAATGCGCCGATGACCTATGGTGCACAGCGTTCCAAACAACAAGGGACGGCAAACGAACACCATCAGGGGAAGATAAAGGATTCCTGAGGTTAACTGTCAAGGAGCTCTCTAAAGACAGACTAAGCAGTTGGATGGCTCCGCTACCATCCCATCCACCAAAAGGACGCTTCCCAAACAATGGAGAACATGCCATCTCTAGGTTCACTTCGCGCCTCCGCGATCTAAAAAGGGAACCAGAGACCAAAAACAACCTCGTGGCCTTCATCCAGAAGATAGTCTTTACCGGCCACGCAAAGCCAACACCTCTAATGGAGAAAGGTGAAGAATGCCGGTACCTCCAATCATCTGGGGCCTACCACCCCCAGGAACCCGATCAAATCTGGGTAATGTTCAACCCCAGTACTCAGCTTCAGGGAATCTCTCTGAAAGACGCCCTCGTTACTGGACTAGATTCGACAACCAGTCATCCAGAAGTGTTGTTCCACTTCCGCAAGGAGCCAAAAGCCATCTCCTTCTGCCGAACGCCAGGCTACCACGACTGGCACACCTACAAGGGGATGTACTCTGTGGGTAAAACTACAGAGACAAAAGGACTGTTTTCTCACAAGGCTAAATGGAAGCAGTGCCAGAGACTCTTACAAAAGACATTGTGGTGCGCTAAGCTAACCAAGAGCTGTGCATCCACCTGGCTTCCCTTACTGGAAGGCCTGGCCAAAGGACTTTGACGCCAGTGGTACCGGCCGGTATCACATTGCTATGGAAATATGGACTTTGCAGTATATCGTTATGTTGTATGTATTGCACATATGTTCCACATTGCCTGCCATATAGTGGTATCTACAGATACCAGACGGGGAGTGTCATGGAACAGGAATACCCCTGTCTCCACTTTTGTTTTAACCCCCCTTTTTATTGCAGCCCTGCTTGTCAGCTTATTAGAGCCAGCTGCATGTGTTAGGTTCTGCTCACAAACACAGTGCCAGTTCCCCTCTTCCAGCAGTATGCTGCATTAAGTTGCAACATTTCTGTTACATGTTGCAGCTTCCCCAGACACTCCTGTGAGTTGTCATGGCAGCCCCAGCTTTCCTCTCAAATGGGCTGGTCTGCTTCTCCCCCTCTGTTCTGCCCACAGATGGTTTGCCCCCAGACCATTTTATCACCCAGTATGCATCACCACCTTCTTTCCACCATTTTCCCTGGACTTGTGAGTACCCTGCTGTAATCCCTGTAATGATTATGAAGAAGTATCTTTTCACCTCCCTTGAATACTGAGCACACGCAGAGACACCTACACCTCTACACAAGAGACTGTACCTTATCCTGTTTTCCCTCAATAAAACTAAGAAAAGAAACAGATCTTGTCGTGCTTAGGAAAGAGGGCGAGTTGGCACTATCTGAGCTAAGTCATAACCACGTGATCCTCTGGCTTCCAGAATAGTGAAAAGATATCTGTGCCTTACAGACACTTACAGGAGCGGCCACTCCAGACTCCATGATACACAGAGCAGCCTCTACAGCAGTACATGCAAGCAGCATACACAGCTATTCAGAGCAGCCTCTACTACAGTACAAGCAAACAGCTTACACAGCTAACACGGAGCAGCCTCTGCAACTGCACACAGCCTGCAGCTTTCACAGACAACCAGTAGCTCAAACTGCACAGCAGCCTTGCAACAAACAGTGCTTCTCTCACAATAAAACAAGAAAAAACACAAAAGCGCACCAAGATGAGAGATAGATATTGTATTAGCAACAAATAATAAAATTAGTAACTTACATATAAAATTTCTTTAATAATCCCCGATCTGGTGTCTATCACAGGAGTAGGGCATCACATAGGAAATATGAAGGGTAATCTCAGTTCTAAGAGATCAGACCCGCGCGCTGGGGCTGTCTCTGTTCACTCTCCTGTCCTCCACGTGTGGTAGCGTGGTGCAGAGTGTAGCACACATGTGCAGGAACCGGGGCCTTCAATAGGTGTCCTTAGGATGCCTGTCCGTTTTTGATAGCATAAAAACGATCCGAAAAAAGCAGGAACGGTACACTTGAGTGTGTACTGATGGTGGGTAATAAAACCGCCAGCCACAACAGTCGCGTCATCATCATCATCTGAGACAGACGCCCATCGCTGACAAGGTAAAAGACCGCACGCCACACGCACTGGCAAAAGGCCTACACACACCTACAGCATGGCAGAACTCAGAGCCTCACCAGACATCACGCAGGAAAGCGATCTCTCAGACACAGAGACCGCTGCGCATCTGCAACAGGCGCAGGCAGACGCAAGGCCTAAATGGACAGTCACACTGACACAAAAGGCCCGCGAAAAATATGAGACTGACATTGAAGCGCACCGCGCCAAATTAGAGTTGGCCTGGGAAACAACCGCACTTGGGGTACGCAATGTCGCCGCCGCCGGCAATTCTGTACAACAGCTCGAGCAGGCAATAACTCAATTAAAGATAGACCATTTATACTACCAAGAGATGTCAGAGGCGTACGTCACTTACCTGGCCAGGGCTAATACCGGCGAAAGCCTGCATGAAAGGGACTTACAGCATAACCTTGACTTGACACGTGACAGCCGCGTGCGAACCTCTATCACGGAAGCCGAAAGTAAGAGGAAAGACCTTTTACTGGAAACCGCATCGCAGCGCTCAAGCACATCCAGACACTCATCAAGGTCAGCAAGATCAGCACAATCTAACGCGTCCAGCGCAAGCGCGAGCGCTACCAAGGCGCGAGCCACAGCAGAGGCCGCGCGTGCCAGGGCCAAATATGGTCGGAGAGAGGCAGCCGTAAGGGCAGAAAAGGCGCGCATAGAAGAGGAGGAGCAGAATGCTGCCAATGCCGCCGCCAATGCCGCCGCTGCCGCTGCGCATAAAAAGGCCGAATTGGACGCAGATCTAGAAGCCCTAAGCAAAGAGGAGGACGCCGCGGCCGCCATAGTCCAAGCCGAAGTCTTAGAAGCAGCTGCGAGACAGGACGGCGGGGAGCTACCGTACAGACGGATAGCCTCAGAAGACCCAGCCCAACACACCGAAGACTACTGTGTACGTAAGGAGCCTCTTCAGTGCAAACACCAGCGCGCCATCTCTACACGGAGGCAGCGACTCCACAGACACCGAAGACTTGCTAGGCCCACGAGGAGAAGATGCCGTTCCTGCAATGGTACATGCTGCCTGGGATAGCCACAGCCGCAACAGTGATCCACACGCCAGCGTGCACACGGATGCACCACAACAGGCTCGCAATCCAGGTACACCCACGCGGGAGAAAACAGCCCCTCACACTGGCCAGCAGCCATCACGCGTCCACGCCAAGGAAGAGGCGACCGCACAGGCCGTCCCAGCAACTACCTCAGAACGGGACAAACACGCCGATGCCTCAGGTCTGACAGACATAGCCAAGTACATGATCCGGCGTGACTTGGTGCACGCAGGACTCATCAGCTTCGACGACCGCCCTGAGAACTACCGGACGTGGAAGTTCACGTTCAAAGACGCGATCAACAGCTTGGACTTCTCAGCAAGGGAAGAGCTCAACCTGTTAGTCACGTTCCTGGGGAACGAATCCAGGGAGCGAGCGAAGAGACTTCGGGCGGCAAACGCGCAGCAACCCCAAGTAGGTCTTGACCTAGTGTGGGAAAGGCTGGAGGAGTCCTACGGCAGCCCTGAAGCGGTCGAGGATTCGCTCTTCAAAAGAATCGACAGCTTCCCCAGGATCACAACTAGAGACTACTCAAAGTTACAAGAGCTCGGGGACCTGCTGCAAGAAATGGAGTCCGTGAGGAAAGACCATTCCTTAATAGGTCTCAACGCCCTAGACTCAGCTCGTGGAGTGAGACCCATCCTGGAGAAGCTACCCTACAACCTCCAAGAAAAATGGATCTCACAAGGCTCCAAATACAAAAGGGAGAAGCAAGTCGCCTTCCCCCCATTCTCATTCTTAGTGAGCTTCATCCGCGAAGCGGCAAGGACAAGGAACGATCCCAGCTTCTTCTTAGGTGCGCAAACCACACACAGTGCAAGCAGCCTAAGGAGTGAGAGACCAGTGACGAGATACGGTACCACTCAAACACCCATCTCGGTCCACAGGACGGACGTACCTCCCACGACCCAAACTACTCCCGGTCAGTCGGTCGCCGAAGACAAGGAACCAAGGGACCCAAACAAGGAATGTCCCATACACAAGAAGCCACACCCACTTAACGAGTGCTTTGGGTTCAGGATGAAGTCCCTAGAGGAACGCAAGAGGCTACTTGGAGAATTCAGAGTCTGCTTCAGGTGCTGCGGTTCCACGACTCACCTAGCCAGGGACTGTAAAGAAGAGATCAAATGCACAGTGTGCGAAAGCGACAAGCATGTGACATCGTTACACCCAGAGGCGCTGACACTCCACCAACTCCACAACCCACCCTCCATAGCGGAGCATCGCGGGGAGAAAGAAGAAGGAGAGCCAACATCCGTCACATCTCAGCGCACTGAGATTTGCGGAAAGGAAGGTCGACAAATTGTCCTGCGCAAAAATATGCCTTGTCGCGGTGCACCCCCAGGGACAACCTGAGAAGGCTATTCGGATGTACGCAATCCTCGACGACCAAAGCAACAGATCATTGGCGAAGACGGAGTTCTTCAACCTATTCAACTTACAGGACAATGCCTCACCCTACACCCTCAGGACCTGTGCAGGGTCAACTGAGTCAACAGGGAGAAGAGCAAGCGGTTACGTCATACGTTCGGTAGATAGCAGAGTGAAGATAGCTCTCCCCATGCTCATCCAGTGCAGCCACATGGCCACAAATAGGGACGAGATTCCCACACCGGACATGGCACGCCATTATCCTCACCTCAAAGGAATAGCCAACCACATCCGGCCGGTAGAACAAGGCGCCAAGATCTTGCTGCTGCTCGGCAGGGACATCATGAGTACATAAAGTCCGTAAACAGCTTAACGGACCCCACAACGCGCCATACGCCCAAAGACTTGACCTAGGATGGGTGATAGTAGGCAACGCGTGCACTAGCAAAGAGCACGGGCAAGACTATGTCGACGCCCGCAGAACGGAGGTGACAGAATGTGGACACACATCTCTCTCCAAACCATGTTTTGGCCATTTCCAAGTGACTGAAGGGCCAAGTGAAGAGAAAAGACAAGGTCATGCCCCTGAGATCAACAAAAACATCCTCACATCGGGGGGATGTGACAATGGCCTGGGATGCTCCGCAGTCCAGACAGCTAAGGATGATGAGTCGATACCACCAAAAGAAGAAGGTAACCTCCCAAAGGTGACCGACCAAGGGATCGTCCAAAAGACAATAAACGATCAAGCAGTCCTCTCTCGAGCCATGGCGCGACTAAGATGTACAGTTGTCCTTCTCCATAGAGTACCAAGCGACAAAGCAACCAGCTGCCACGGCTGGCATAGCCACAAAGGATTGCGCCCCACAGGCGAAGCCACAGTGTCAAAAAGACTGTCCTCTCACACGTCTAAAAAGAGACAGCCACAGAGACACTCCACGAAGGGATTTACTAGGACAAAAGAGACTGTTTTCGTTACGTCCAGGGAGACAATAACCTCCCAATGGCAGTCAACAGAGAGACGCAGAAGTGTTCCACCAAACGACATGGAGATGTTCTCGTGCAAGAAAAATGCGCCGATGACCTATGGTGCACAGCGTTCCAAACAACAAGGGACGGCAAACGAACACCATCAGGGGAAGATAAAGGATTCCTGAGGTTAACTGTCAAGGAGCTCTCTAAAGACAGACTAAGCAGTTGGATGGCTCCGCTACCATCCCATCCACCAAAAGGACGCTTCCCAAACAATGGAGAACATGCCATCTCTAGGTTCACTTCGCGCCTCCGCGATCTAAAAAGGGAACCAGAGACCAAAAACAACCTCGTGGCCTTCATCCAGAAGATAGTCTTTACCGGCCACGCAAAGCCAACACCTCTAATGGAGAAAGGTGAAGAATGCCGGTATCTCCAATCATCTGGGGCCTACCACCCCCAGGAACCCGATCAAATCTGGGTAATGTTCAACCCCAGTACTCAGTTTTAGGGAATCTCTCTGAAAGACGCCCTCGTTACTGGACTAGATTCGACAACCAGTCATCCAGAAGTGTTGTTCCACTTCCGCAAGGAGCCAAAAGCCATCTCCTTCTGCCGAACGCCAGGCTACCACGACTGGCACACCTACAAGGGGATGTACTATGTGGGTAAATCTACAGAGACAAAAGGACTGTTTTCTCACAAGGCTAAATGGAAGCAGTGCCAGAGACTCTTACAAAAGACATTGTGGTGCGCTAAGCTAACCAAGAGCTGTGCATCCACCTGGCTTCCCTTACTGGAAGGCCTGGCCAAAGGACTTTGACGCCAGTGGTACCGGCCGGTATCACATTGCTATGGAAATATGGACTTTGCAGTATATCGTTATGTTGTATGTATTGCACATATGTTCCACATTGCCTGCCATATAGTGGTATCTACAGATACCAGACGGGGAGTGTCATGGAACAGGAATACCCCTGTCTCCACTTTTGTTTTAACCCCCCTTTTTATTGCAGCCCTGCTTGTCAGCTTATTAGAGCCAGCTGCATGTGTTAGGTTCTGCTCACAAACACAGTGCCAGTTCCCCTCTTCCAGCAGTATGCTGCATTAAGTTGCAACATTTCTGTTACATGTTGCAGCTTCCCCAGACACTCCTGTGAGTTGTCATGGCAGCCCCAGCTTTCCTCTCAAATGGGCTGGTCTGCTTCTCCCCCTCTGTTCTGCCCACAGATGGTTTGCCCCCAGACCATTTTATCACCCAGTATGCATCACCACCTTCTTTCCACCATTTTCCCTGGACTTGTGAGTACCCTGCTGTAATCCCTGTAATGATTATGAAGAAGTATCTTTTCACCTCCCTTGAATACTGAGCACACGCAGAGACACCTACACCTCTACACAAGAGACTGTACCTTATCCTGTTTTCCCTCAATAAAACTAAGAAAAGAAACAGATCTTGTTGTGCTTAGGAAAGAGGGCGAGTTGGCACTATCTGAGCTAAGTCATAACCACGTGATCCTCTGGCTTCCAGAATAAGCTGCTTGCGACCTTGTGATCATTGTCCCTGTGTCTCAGGCATGAGGAACAGATTGTAAACTTTTGGGGCACGGACTGTGTCTGTAGCAATCCTGTGTGCTGTGCTGTAATTGTGAAGTGCTTCGAGTCCCGTTGGGAGAAAAGCACCATATGAAACACCTCTCTTTTCTAGGTGTATGCATTGCTCTGCATCTAGCCAAGCACGCCGGTTACGTATAATAAAGCTCACTGACATTTCTTTGGGTGAATGGTAAACTCGCGTTTTTAAATGCTTCGAACTTTTGATTGGAAATGGGATGGCTTTCTGAGGGAAGGTTTATTTTTGCTTTTTTCTGCAAAATATGTGAGGGTTTTCCTATGTTAAAAGTGAGATTCCGCCCAGATCGGTCATGTTATCAGCCAAACTAAGAGGAGGTCTGGGGGTCTCCGATGTGGTCAGATACTACCTCGCAGCCCAGCTAAAGCAAGCCGTAGTTTGGAATTGCGACCCGGCAGCGGCCCGCTGGCTCGAGATAGAAACACATTACGCAGCCCCGTTTCCACTTCAGCTACTTATGTGGTCCCAAGGAGGAAAAGAAGGAGGATCAAGGAGGTTTGATCTGGGAGCAATGAGATGCACGTGGGACTCGTGGCTGAAAAGTAAAGGGAAGTATGGCCTGCTAAACACCCCCTCACAAATCACCCCGATCTTTGGGAACCCGAACTTCCCGCCCGGGTGCTCCAAAAAGCAATTTGCCCAATTTCAGGGGCTTGGAATTAGGCTGGTTGCAGACTTGCTGAAAGATGGAGAGATTCTAACATTTAAAGAGGTACGGGACACATACCAAACTCAACACCTCCACCTATTCAAATACCTACAAATTAGACATTTTCTGCTCTCGCTCTCGCAGAACTCCAAATTTCCCCCACCCACCAGATTCGAAACACTATGCAGTAAAGGCAGGTATCAAAGAGGCCTAATATCTGAGATATATAGGGGGATAGAGTCAGCATCAGAATCCCCGACCCACCACTATATGCAAAAATGGCCGGCGGACCTAAATATACAAATTGACAATGAGGAGTGGGAGGATATCTGGGAGATGGCGGCAAAAACCTTAATCTGCACAGCAACAAAAGAGAATATCTACAAAATTCTATTCCAATGGTACCTGACCCCGAGCAGACTGAGCCAGATCTTCCCCGGCACCCCAGACCTGTGCTGGAGAGGATGTGGTCAAAAGGGAGATATGGCCCATATTTGGTGGTCATGTCTGGAGATTCAGAGGTTCTGGGTTAGGATCCAGACGCTGCTCTATGAGACAACGGGAATTCCTCTCCCCCTAGATCCATTGTCCCTGGTGCTGAGTAAACCCTTTGACGACCTACCCCCACCCATGTGCAGATGCTAATGCTAATTATTGACTATGGAGACATAGTATATGGCTCGGCTCCTCAAACCCTCCTTAGCAAACTTGACACCCTCTACAATTCAATTTGTCGTTTTATTCTTCAATGCAACTATAACACACATCACTGCGAAATGCTCAAAGAACTAGATTGGTCATCACTAGAGTCTAGGCGCAAAGTTCACCTTTCCTGTCTCACCCTCAAATACTTTCTGGGCAAGCTACCCAGCTACCTGAACAAGCTCCTCACCCCTACCACATACAGCACCTATCACCTGAGATCAGACTCCAAAAGACTATTCATGGTCCCAAGGCTCAACAAAGTATCCGGACGTTCCTCCTTCTCCTTCCGTGCACCCCAAAACTGGAACAACCTACCAGAGACTCTCATATCCACCACCAGCTTAAGTTCTTTCAAACCTAAGGCTGTCTCACACTTTAATCTGGTCTGTAACTGTTTCATACGCTCATAATATATATTTTCTTTAACTGTGCACGCAATGTCTCTGTATATAATGTATACCCTGCTCATTATGTAACTGTATTTGTAACCATGTATTATTTGTTTTACTCTGTGCCCAGGACATACTTGAAAACGAGAGGTAACTCTCAATGTATTACTTCCTGGTAAAATATTTTATAAATAAATAAAATAAATATGTAGACTGGTCTCTGCAATCTTGACTGCAGCCAGGTGCTCAATAGCAGCTGCCTGGAAGCAGGTCAAAGCCCCTGCAAGAAACACAGTCATAAGGCGGGTGGACGAAGTAATGTCTATGGAAAAACTAACAGCTATGCTGCACAAAAAAATGACACAGTTCTGGAACACATGGGACCCATGGATAGTCCCCCAGGGCCTCAGATAAAGATATAAAGTGCAAACTCTATTGAAGGGAATAACCCAGATTCCAAAGGTGGGAAACGTAGACGAGTCAAGGGGGACTCCCCCCCTTCCCCCCCCTCCCCCCCACTTTCCCCATCTCCAACCTTCCCTCCCCCTCCCCCCTCCGTCTGTCTACCCCCCTCCACTCCCAGCCCCCCCCTCACCCCTCCCCCTCCTCCACTCCCTCAACCCCACCTATTAAAAAAAAAAAAAAAATGTTGGCTAGCAGGCACTCAATACAGTCAAACGTAAACAGTGTTATGTTATTGAAAAGTATGTACTCATTCCTGTAAATGTTAATGCCAATAAAAAAAGATTGATACAAAAAAAAAGTGAGATTCCACATTTTCATTTTTACACACGTGTAACACGATAGCTGAACAGATTTACACCAACATACCACAGTTGTAGACCAAATCTTCCTTCGGTGTTTTTGTATTGGTGCTAAATGTGAAATATCGGTGAGGAGAGGCAATTCAGCGGGCACCACGAGGCAGAAGAAAAAGTTGCTGAAGCTGGACTGTGCTGTATAACAATTCTTTAATGAAGCATGATTAAAAAGAGGGGGGACGCATACCCCTGCACCTCTAACGCGTTTCACCCGCAAAATGGGCTTTTTCAAAGAGAACATTACCCGTGCGCAGGTCATTGATATACCGGGAGTTAACCGGATGTGACGCCATCCAGCCAATGGGCTGTGAGTATGTCGCGAGCGGCATGATGGGATGCCCAGCCCACTGCCTGACGGCGTCCACACGGAATGAACCGGAAGTGACGTCATCCAGCCAATGAGCTAATGGCTTGCCGCAAGATAGTAATCAATTACAATTAGAGAAATTAAAGATATAATGACATCATTTCAACTTTGTAATATAACTAGACTAACAAAGCATTACATGATTCAGCATGATATTGGTTATCAAATTCATCATTTTGAATGATAGAGTGCACCAGTGTGGACATAGCAGGTCTCATAACCAAAATGATGAATTTGATAACCAATATCATGCTGAATCATGTAATGCTTTGTTAGTCTAGTTATATTACAAAGTTGAAATGATGTCATTATATCTTTAATTTCTCTAATTGTAATTGATTACTATCTGATTGAACAATGATATAAACAAACTGTACCAATTATAACACAACTGTAATAGCTGTGTGTTTCAATATCATTAGAATATAACATTTATATATTGGAAAATGTCTATTACCTCTGCCATTACTTGTTTTTATTTTTAATTAATTATTTTCAATTAATTCTGTTTTTTCATTTTTGCTTTCTACAATAATTTATACATATACTTTATGAAATGTATGTTTTCATATCATTTGTATTTCATTAACATCATATTGTTATATCATATTTGACACGTAGATTGCTCAAATGTCCTAATTTTGTTTTGTTTTTAACCTTCCTGTCCCAACTGCGCATGACACTGATGCCCAGGGGTTCCGTGCGATTACCATCCAGCCTGGACTCAGTGTTCCATCATGCAGCTTGCGGCAAGCCATTAGCTCATTGGCTGGATGACGTCACTTCCGGTTCATTCCGTGTGGACGCCGTCAGGCAGTGGGCTTGGCATCCCATCATGCCGCTCGCGACATACTCACAGCCCATTGGCTGGATGGCGTCACATCCGGTTAACTCCCGGTATATCAATGACCTGCGCACGGGTAATGTTCTCTTTGAAAAAGCCCATTTTGCGGGTGAAACGCGTTAGAGGTGCAGGGGTATGCGTCCCCCCTCTTTTTAATCATGCTTCATTAAAGAATTGTTATACAGCACAGTCCAGCTTCAGCAACTTTTTCTTCTGCCTCGTGGTGCCCGCTGAATTGCCTCTCCTCACCGGAACAGGCATACTTCCTCTGCTTACCACAATCAGCTTGGAGCACACAGAACCGGTGGATTCACAGTGAGTAACATTGCTGCCCCATGAGAGCTGCCCCAGGCATTATAGGATGATTTAGTACAGAGAGACTGGAGAGGTCAGGGGGGTGGTTTCACGACTCCCCCCTACAACTCTGCACAACTCTGCCACCTTGTGCCATCTAGGGGATTTATGCATACAGCCTCAAGCACGCATTTTTCACATTAAGTGACCCGGTTCATAAGCAGTTAGATACTTACATTTTTATTATTTTTTTCATCATTGTGGGTTATTACAAAGCTCTGTAGCACCGGGTGATTGGGGTCCTCTACCCCATTTTTTCCTGCTAAATGTGAAATATTTGGTCTTCATGCTTTTTATCTAAAAGATAACCTCCTGCTCATGGACAGACGTGTTAATCATTGATACATGTACAGTAGAGAGTGCAAGATACAAACTGTACTCTTTTTATGATAACCTATGATGGCCTATCCCCTTACTCAATATATTATGACGCCGATTCCCTGTGCTGGAGAGGTAGTTAGTCTCATTTGTATGAATGGTGCTGATCTCTTCCCTAGCACTGGGAAGCCACTTTGCAGCATATTAAATAGGGGCCTTAGATTCATAAGAGCCACCAAAAAATGCAACAAAAGAAGAGAGACAGATCTCATATATAGACTCACTGTTTGCAGATAGCTTGAAAGAAATCTTCAAATCCAAAGGTTTTAGTAGTAATTCTTGTGCCATTTATTCAAGAGCATGCAACAGATGAAACATTTCAGGTCTCTAAAAGCCTTCCATCAAATAGGTGAGTCTTAGAAGAGGCATACAATTCTAAACATAATGCATAGATGAAAGGCTAATGCTGGGCTCTCTGGGACAGTTATTACACTGCTAATGAAGCAGGTCCGTACATCCAAAAAAAAGAAGAACTGTGATTTTGTGGCTGCAATAATATTTTCAAAATGGCAGAATCCAGGGTGGTTCTTGGTAGTTGTTTCTCATATGATTAAAAACAAGAAGAGGATTGAAATGGATTATTAAAAACACATTAATGGAATGTTATACATCTTATCTCTTCTTATAGGCTAAAAGTTTAGAACGTTCACAAACCAAGCTTTCTGATTGGTCTATATTCTAAGCAATAATGCCCACAGGAGTGCTCATTTGAAACGGTAAAAGCTGCCAACACTAAAATTAATGTTAGCATTAAATGAAAAAAAAAACTGAAATAAATTTAGACTACAGGTGAAGCAGGCGTTATTACACCCGCTGGTGCAGAAGCGTGGTAACCACATCCCATTTTTGGGGGGGCTACGTCTAATGCAGTTATAATAGCAGCTGCTCTCGCTGGCGTACTGTGTTTGTCTCGCCGCAACGCGTCCGCTGGAGGAATAACGGCTGTTAGAACTATATAATAGTAATAAACCAGAACAGGGTATTACCTAGCCACTCAAAGGATTCAAATAGCAAAATATACAGATTATCTTCTATGAGTTGGTTCCAAAAGAGGATTGCAATAGGGTTTGTGATATCATGATACATTTAGGGAGAGAGGTACTAATAATGTTGTGATAATTGATATTGTGATTTAATTGCAGGTGATTTAATAGAAGGCAAAAAGTTTAATTGACAAAAACTAGTGTAACGGATTTTCTGGCTAAGGCTGACCCACCCAGTCTCACATTGGCCCCTGTGGTCTAACCAGTCCCCATTACATGGTAGTGTCTGGTGGTGCACCTGTTGGCAACAGGACTCCTGCGTCTCCCGCATGATGTTAGTGGGGATATCAGCAAGACAGGCAGCTGAGGTAGCGTGTATGAGTCCTACCTATATCCAGTGCAGCGCCTCCACCTCATCAGGATCCCTGCGTCCGCATTGGGATGGTTCTGATGAGGAACTCCTCCGTGGTGCCTTCCTCTGCAGAGTAATTCCAGACTCACACATGAGGGTATCTTTGATCAAAGGCATTCTTTATTGTTCGTGGTATGGGCAAGCTGCCCCTCACAGCCAGCTCACTTAGCCGCACATTCTTCTTGTTACTGTCCCTTTCCAAGGTACGTCCTCCCGATGGAGTAGGATCCCCTCTCCCCTTAGGGAGATAACCCCTGTGCCAGGTCCCTGGACACAGTGTGGCCTGGTCAGCCTGGCTGCTGCTTGACCGTGAACTGGGCCACTAGTTGAAGCACTAGTGCACCCCTTGCTCCCAAGTCTCAACTCAGACTTGTTCCTCTAACCACCTTGTAGAACACTAACTTTGGACAGTGCTGTGCCTTATATACCTCAGGAACCTGGCACATCTCTGATGTCACTAACGGTGGACTCAGAGCATGTTATCACTCCCCTTGAATACATATGACACCTCACCAGGGTGTGAGGGCAAACCTCCATGATTGATGCTGGCAACCCTGTAACTTACCAGGCTTACTGCCAGCATGAGAGGAGACTGTGGACCATTTTACAGCATGGCTACATTCTCCCCCTGGTGAATCCCAACGTACCGTCTGGGACCTAAATTTGGTGTACCTTTGTCCAGGAAGCACTGTAAAATATAACACATAATTAGTCATAACATATCAGTTTTCATAATTCACTGCTCTAGTGCTCACTGACCAGCAGGTGGCACTGTACTATAAACAGACCCCCCTACTTCCCAAGTCTTCCTAATAATAGTGGCGGGGGTCTGGCTTCTTTACCGGCCGACCAGCAATGTCGATGACAGTTACACTGTGTTCCCGAGGCAAGCCACTCTCGGGCCTATACACCACCTTGTGTTTATAGATGTTGCGCCCTATTCTCCACACTCTCATTAACTGGGAAATTCTCTCCTCGGCCCAGCGCTCCTTCAGATCACCACCCCGGTTGACTATGTACATTTCTATAGTCTCCCGTAACCACTCATCCCTCCGATCCTCGATCTCTTGCATGAGAGGTTCCGGGACATATGGGTACTCTAGCCCAGGGGGGCGCAAACTTTTTTCCCTCCGCCCCCCTGCCGGCTGTCCCCTCACTCCCACGCCCCCCCCAACCCCAACTTACCCGCGCTCCGGCGTAATGACGGCACGTTGCCATAGCAACGTGACGTCACATGACCTCGCAGCGTCATTTTGACGCCGCGTTGCCATGGTGACGCAGGAGGAAGCCGCCGGAGCCACGGTAAGTTAGGTTTGCAGAGGCCCTGCAGTTCCCCCGGCACTTAATTTAAGTGCCTTCGGGAAGCGCGCGGGGCCTCTGTTAACCCCGCGCCCCCCGTCGGTAGTCTTGCGCCCCCCCTGGGGGTCGCGCCCCACAGTTTGCGCACCGCTGCTCTAGCCCATGGGAGTTTTTAAACTTGGCTACAATGGCCCTCTCGGCCCGGCTAGTCCGAATTAATCTAGCATTCCCGGCTTTCCCCGGCAACACCCATGACAGGGGCTCATCAGGCTCCACCAGATCCCCCAACCCGGTCGCCACCTTGGGGTTCTATCACCCCCGAAGTAATGTCATACCAGCGGAGCCTTATCGCTTCTACACGATCCTCCTCAGTAAATTCCCCCTGAGCCCACCAATAATAATATACGCCAGTATAATAATATACGCTCAGTAAATTCCCCCTGAGCCCACCAATAATAATAAACGCCATCTTGATTCAAGAGGAACCTGATACGATCTAACCAGGCCTTGTACCCCTCAAAAGTGGGCGCCCACCAACGGGTCTCCCTAATCTCCTCTGGAGCTGACTCGACTACCTCCCTCTCTTCCGCTTCCCCTTCGGCCTCCCCACCGGAGGATATACCCGACGTACCGGTCGAGCGGGACTGGGACCCTAACCTCTTGGGTCTACTTGAGATCGTAACACTGACTGCACTAGGGCAATCACTCAACACCGATACTCCCCTTGTGTACCTAATGTAGGTCTGACTCGTGTTTGCACTACCTCAGGTTAGGCTCACTCTTCCTGTGTATGCTGTGTCTCTCTTCCTCTCCCAGTCTGTGCTCCCTTCGGTGAGTGGTCTGGAATGGGCTAGAGTACTCTGGTGCTTCCATGCAGTACTGGGGCGTCTACCTACTGTTGGCTAGCCTAGCGCAGACCCTCTCCAGGATTCCTGACCACGTTAACAGGCTATCCCTTTAGACATCCTACCAACTAGCACTGCCTCAAGGTGACTAGGACAGCTATAGCCCCTCTCCAGACTCCCACTCCTCTGAGGTCCCCAGGTCGCCCCCGGTTTCCCTCCCAACACAGCACAAAGTGGCAGCATACACTCTCCCTGTTTCCTAGTGTGCCTAGCAAAAGCCTGTCCTGTTGATGCAGATCTCAGCAGCTCGCCTCCAAATGTAACAGATTTTCTGGCTAAGGCTGACCCACCCAGTCTCACATTGGCCCCTGTGGTCTAACCAGTCCCCATTACATGGTAGTGTCTGGTGGTGCACCTGTTGGCAACAGGACTCCTGAGTCTCCCGCATGGTTAGTGGGGATATCAGCAAGACAGGCAGCTGAGGTAGCGTGTATGAGTCCTACCTATATCCAGTGCAGCGCCTCCACCTCATCAGGATCCCTGCGTCCGCATTGGGATGGTTCTGATGAGGAACTCCTCCGTGGTGCCTTCCTCTGCAGAGTAATTCCAGACTCACACATGAGGGTATCTTTGATCAAAGGCATTCTTTATTGTTCGTGGTATGGGCAAGCTGCCCCTCACAGCCAGCTCACTTAGCCACACATTCCTCTTGTTACTGTCCCTTTCCAAGGTACGTTCTCCAGATGGAGTGGGATCCCCTCTCCCCTTAGGGAGATCACCCCTGTGCCAGGTCCCTGGCACAGTGTGGCCTGGTCAGCCTGGCTGCTGCTTGACCGTGAACTGGGCCACTAGTTGAAGCACTAGTGCACCCCTTGCTCCCAAGTCTCAACTCAGACTTGTTCCTCTAACCACCTTGTAGAACACTAACTTTGGACAGTGCTGTGCCTTATATACCTCAGGAACCTGGCACATCTCTGATGTCACTAACGGTGTACTCAGAGCCTGTTACCACTCCCCTTGAATACATATGACACCTCACCAGGGTGTGAGGGCAAACCTCCATGATTGATGCTGGCAACCCTGTAACTTACCAGGCTTACTGCCAGCATGAGAGGAGACTGTGGACCATTTTACAGCATGGCTACACTAGATATTGTTTCAGTATTGGAAAATCATAGGCCCTTATCAAAAATGGTACATATGTAGGACAAAGGAAATAAAAAAGATAGTTGTATTTGGTAAAGAACATACAAGGGATTGATATACACAGGAAATATACTTGTCCTATGAAGAAATACACAAATTTATTTCATAGTTGTACAATCCAGTAAAGTGAAATAAACATTTATATTGTAAATTGTCAACATACCATCACACCCTCTGCTACTACATACATACATTTTTTTTTCTAAAACATTTTTTTATTTAATGTTTTATATTTAGCTGCTCCATTTTTTACATAATTATATACTGTGTGTAATAATAATTGTTTGTTCTTGTATAGTGCTGCTTGTTTTACGTAGCACTTTACAGAGACATTTTGCAGACACAGTCCCTGCCCTGTAGAGCTTACAATCTATGTTTTTGGTGCCTGAGGCACAGGGAGATAGAGTGACTTGCCCAAGGTCACAAGGAGCCAACACTGGGAATTGAACCAGGTTCCCCTGCATCAAACTCAGTGCCAGCAAGTGTCTTCACTCACTGAGCCACTGCTTCTCCATATGTATATACATATAGCAAATAAAAAGATCACTTGTGAGTACATTCATATGTCCTAGACAGGTCTACAACCCTGCCTTTCACCATTATCACCTACAATACAGTGCTTCCACTGCAAGGGATTCTGGGAAATGACATGCAAATGAGCATACAATGTGTCACCTTTTGCCTGAAATCCTGGTAACTCCCGGTCAAGAAAAAGTCCCAGTCTCAGAAGAGAATGGAGCTGTGTGGAACTTCACGCCGATTTGGGAACCAGGAGATTCCGAGCTAAGCCCTGGTCAGTGTAAAACTCTTATTTAGAGTTCCCTGCACCTAGAACAGTCTAGTTTTTGACCCCCAGATCCCCAGTAAGTGTGCTTTTCGCCTGTATTTTGTGTTTAACTGTGTGTATGCAAATTTATGCAAATAAATTACAATTTATTTCTTTATCTTGTTTTGCTCAATGAATGATCCTGATATAAAGGTGTAAACTGCCTGGTCTCCCGTGACAGGCTATATTTAAAAGGTGACACGTGTGTGCTCATTTGCATGTAATTTACCCAGAATCCCTTGCTGCAGTGGAAGCACTGTATGCTAGGTGATAATGGTGAAAGGCAGGGTTGCAGACCTCTTTAAGACATGTGAATGTGCTCACAAGTGATCTTTTTATTTGCTATATGCTATACAGTGGAGGTTTCTTATTGCCTTTATTACCCACCTTACTTAAAATGTGTATGGTACACACACACACAATAATTTTTTTTTTACTGTAGCACTCTCTGTAGGGAATAAATAAGGGTATAAATAAGGTTTTAATCAAGGTTTTAATCCATGAAGATGTTGAGATATCTGTACTGTGTTAGGCAACCTTAATAATCAAAAATGAATAGACAATACCGTTCTGCTTTTATTTGTGCGAGCTTTTGAGATCACATTTTAAGTTATGTTGGGTGAAAAAGGCAACAAGAAACCTCCACCGTATTGCAAATAGCAAATGGCTTTCAGGCAAAAAGTGACACGCTGTGCTCATTTGCATGTAATTTCCCAGAATACCTTGCTGCAGTGGAAGCACTTTATGCTAGGTGATAATGGTGAAGGGCAGGGTTAGAGACCTGTCTAAGACATGTGAATGTCCTCACTAGTTATATATATGTATATATATATATATATATATATATATATATATATATATCAAATGGAAATATTACTATATGCTCATTTGCATGTCTTAGACAGGTCTGCAACCCCGCCTTTCACCATTATCACCCAGCACACAGCACTTCCACTGCAGCAAGGGATTCTGGGAAATGACATGCAAATGCGCGCACACTGCCACCTTTTGCTTCAAAACCATAAACATATGTTATATTAATATTAGTTTAGGGGAAAAGAAACACCAGTATTTTTGGGAGACTTGTTTTACAGTCCCTGCTGGAAGCTTGTCATGAATAAGGTTGAGGTTCTATGTGAATGCTCACACTCTACCCCTAGAGTGTATGTTGCAGGCTGAATACATTGAACCGAACACAACTAACCCAATGCCTAATTCTGCAGTAACACCTATTGAGTTTCATATATATATATATATATATATATATAAAAAAATATATATATATATATATATATATATATATATATATATATATATATATATATATATATATATATATATATATATATATATATATATATATATATATATATATATATATATACACATACATACTGCCAGTATCCTGAATAGAGTGCTATTACCTATCTGAGTTCATCATACAAGGACATCCACGTATGGTTTATTGGACTCTTATTTGACATTTACACTGATTTTTCCCATTAAGTGCCCATCATTTTTTATTCATTTTCAATATATTTGTAGTCACTAGCAATATATTGGTATTTTATTATTTAGGATTTTATTTATATGTGTTGATCAATCATGTTATAGTTGATATATAATTTCCCTGTGTATTCATTTGTTGGTGGCACATATATAGGGGCTTATATCATATCTATATATAGTTGCAGTTTTGGATACCAAAGGTGCAGTCTTTTTGTTTGTGTATATATATATATATATATATATATATATATATATATATATATATATATACACACACACACACACACAGTTGTGTGAAAAAGAAAGTACACCCTCTTTGAATTCCATGGTTTTACATATCAGGACATAACAATCATCCTTAGCAGGTCTTAAAGGATCCTATCAAGGTCTTAGCAAGTTCCTTAGCAGGTCTTAAAATTAGGTAAATACAACCTCAGATGAACAACAACACATGACATATGTCATAATTTATTTAACAAAAATAAAGCCAAAATGGAGAAGCTATGTGTGAAAAACTAAGTACACCCTTACTGCTTCCATAGGAATTAAGATGCTAAGTAGCAGACAGGTGCTGCTAATCAAATGCCCTTGATTAATTGATCATCAGCAAGTGTGACCACCTCTATAAAAGCTGAAGTTTTAGCAGTTTGCTGGTCTGGAGCATTCAGGTGTGTGTTAACACAATGCCAAGGAGGAAAGACATCCACAATGATCTTAGAGAAGCAATTGTTGCTGCCCATCAATCTGGGAAGGGTTATAAGACCATTTCCAAACAATTTAAAGTCCATCATTCTACAGTGAGAAAGATTATTCAAAAGTGGAAAACATTCAACAGACAGTTGCCAATCTTCCCAGGAGTGGACGTCACAGCAAATTCACCCCAAGGTCAGCCCGTGCAATGCTCAGAGATATTGCAAAAAACCCAAGAGTTACATCTCAGACTCTACAGGCCTCAGTTAGCATGTTAAATGTTAAAGTTCATGACAGTACAATTAGAAAAAGACTGCACATGTATTGTTTGTTTGGAAGGGTTGCCAGGAGAAAGCCTCTTCTCTCTAAAAAGAACATGGCAGCATGGCTTAGGTTTGCAAAGTTGCATCTGAACAAACCACAAGACTTCTGGAACAATGTCCTTTGGACAGACGAGACCAAAGTGGAGATGTTTGGCCATAATGCATAGCGCCACGTTTGACAAAAACCAAACACAGCATATCAGCCCAAACACCACATACCAACTGTCAAGCACGGTGGTGGAGGGGTGATGATTTGGGCTTGTTTTACAGCCACAGGACCTGGGAACCTTGCAGTTATTGAGTCCACAATGAACTCCTCTGTATACCAAAGTATTTTAGAGTCAAATGTGAGGCCATCTGTCCGACAGCTAAAGTTTGGCCGAAATTGGGTCATGCAACAGGACAATGATCCCAAGCACACCAGCAAATCTACAACAGAATGGCTAAAAAAGAAAAAGAATCAAGGTGTTGCAATGGCCCAGTCAAAGTCCAGACCTCAACCCAATTGAAATGCTGTGACTGGACCTTAAGAGAGCTGTGCATAAACAAATGCCCACAAACCTCAATGAACTGAAGCAACATTGTAAGGAAGAGTGGGCCAAAATTCCTCCACAACGATGTGAGAGACTGATAAAGTCATACAGAAAACGATTACTTCAAGTTATTGCTGCTAAAGGTGGTTCTACAAGCTATTGAATCATAAGGTATACTTAGTTTTTCACACATGGCTTCTCCAATTTGGCTTTATTTTTATTAAATAAATCATGATACGGTGTAATATGTCATGTTTGTTGTTCATCTGAGGTTGTATTTACCTAATTTTAAGACCTGCTAAGGAACAGATGATTGTTATTATGTCCTGATATGTAAAACCATAGAATTCAAAGAGGGTGTACTTTCTTTTTCACACAACTGTATATATATATATATATATATATATATATATATATATATATATATATATATATATAAATCGTCTACAGTTTGTAGCCCCAATCTGTACCATCACAAGTCTGTTTGTGACTGGGAAATGTAAAGATGGCCTCCCCCAGAGCTACTACTGTCGTTCTTTGGAGTCTTTGTTTTACATTTATATTTCCAATGATTGTATAACAAAATATCTCCAAAATGAATAAAAGGGACAATAGAATTAGTGTATGGGAAAGAACCACTCATTAGCCGAACTATGCCATATGTGCTTTAGGTAAGCAGAGCTCTCTCTCGTCACATGTTGGTTACCATATATAGATTTGTTTTCTGCAACGAAAATGTGACTGTATGGGAAAGTACCACTCATCAGCTTAAGTGTGCCATGACATGTGCTTTAGGTGATCGGAGCTCTCTCTGTCACATGTTTGCCATATATACAGTTGTTTACTACAGAGAAAGATTACGTTTGTATTTTTTGCTACAACACTAGCACTGATTGGAGGAAGCCTAACAAAATATGCTATAAATAAGAGCCTAGGCTGGGATAGTGCCAGAAGCTTCTCCATGGACTGTGCAGGTGCTCTGGCCAGGGTTTCCCCTTGTTCTCTTGGGATCAGACTAGACTGATTGGGACTTCCCAGGGGGTTTGGAGCTTTTTCCTGTTGTATGCTGTTTAACTGTGCAAGCTGTAACTGAGAACATAACCAAAGATAAGTAAAAACCCTTTTTGACTACATTTCTAAGACTGTTTACTGACTCAGAGTGTGCAAGTTATTGTCTGAATCCAGAATCTTTGCATTACAACGAGTAACTTATGGCTTTGGAAAACAATGACTCATTCCCAGCATCAGGGGAGTCTTACTTATTAAAACAGAACTGTGCTATTTTGGTCTAGAACTCCAGTTTCTCACCATATTTAGCTATTGCACCTAGACAGCTATGGTACATTCATATCATATGTTTGAATAATGTATTTGTTACCAGACTGGTACTTGATCAACCAACAGTGTCCATCATTACTGTAAACGTGAGGATGTGACAGGAAGACTATAAAAAACCCCTGTATGTTATGCCTTTTGTTTTTCAGCTGGTAACCTGACTGCCAATGACGACTCATCATTCTAGCTCCTTTCTTGACCTTCAATAAACTTGAAGTCTGTACTAAGCAATGCTCAACAGGTACATAAGGAAAGCAGGTGTCACCCAAGCATAGAGACATTATATACACACAAATAGTGTGAAATCACCATAACATGACAACCACAAAGACAGCTCTGCACATACTTCCACACAAAGAGCAAACATATGTCTTAATCTGGACCTCTGTCTGGAGGGGCCAGGTTGGACACTGGAAAAAGAACAGCCATGTCCTGTGTCAGGGAAGCATTTCTAAGCCCCGGAGGGAGAGAGGCCTCTATCTCACTCAGTTCCACCTGCCTCCCTCCTTAGCATCACATCATGGACTCCTCCTCTATCTCTCTGTCCACCTCAATGGCTGTATTTTCATAGCTTGTGATTCCGCCGTATTTTCGCATGTGGACCATCAAGGGTTTGGGAGACTGGCTGCCTGCTAAGGTGTTCACATACAAGCCCGTCCTATTTTCTTCCAGGGATGGACCCCAGTCCATGGCTGGTCGACTGGCTTGCCGGATTCTCTGTGGGGAGTTGGATGGAGAGTTAAAAGAAAGAACAGGGTATAACAATCCATGCTGCTCATATATTTTTAATATAACCTGAACCTTAAATGTATCCCAGAGTCAATTCATGGCCCCCCTGACCTTCATCACCCTTAACGGTTCCTGAGAGATTAGTAATTTTCCCTGGGTAAGAGATAATGTTGCTGCTTTCTATTTATGACCCAAAGGCCATATCTATATATTTTTTTTGTCAGAAACTGGCACACAAAAAAAATAAAATAACAATATCTTAGGACTCTGGGGGGATCCCCATAGGTTAGAAGACAGTGGAACCCGGCAAACATGGTACAGGCATGGAGCAAAAACACTGCACTAAATATATCTAAGGGAAAAATTCAATTGACATGAACAGAATCTTTGTCTTTGAAACCTCTGGTGCAATTGTTTGGCCCCACAAGGGGACCACTTTTGCCTTGATATATGTACCTCTTAGAGGTGAAGGTTGCTGATGCATACCTCACCAGTACCTTAAATCCTGGGCCCTCATTGACAAAGCTGTGCTATGCCAATGAAAATATCTCCTGGTACCCGAAAACCGCCTAATTAGTTAGTAATTATGGCACTTTCTGTCTATGAGTCACTTTATCTGTGCTTTGTGTTTTGTTGGTCGCTGGTTGTTTTTTTCAGACAGATCAGCCCGTGCCATGCATACTGCACCGACACACTTTATTCGAGCAAATACCCAGTATGTACCTGGCAGATACCTGGAATGCGCCGTTCCTCACCTCTGACAAGCCCCGTTGCATTTGCCTTCCCAGCCTGGGTTCATGCCTGGCTGACGGGCGGCTGATCTGTTAAATGATAATGATTAGGATTTAATAGGCTGCAATGCTTCGCGTGTCTACCAGATGGCATAAATTCATGAATTGTAATGCAGTATATATATATGTACTGTGCAGTATTGCAGCCAGCGGGAATAAAATGCTTCAATCCCTGCTGGAAAATAACTCAATGCACTCGGGCAGAAAACAGTCACAAACCTCAATACACCCGGGTATAACCGAATTCTTGGGACTAGCCGAGCTCGAATAAAGTGTGTCGCCAGTGTAGAAATCTAGTGCCTGGCTTCCGATAAGAATGCCAAGATCTGGGCATTCTCCCTCTCTCTGCTTTGTTTTCCCACAGCAGCTCGTTAAAATAGGCCGCGCCAATGCACAGGCTCATTAGGCTCACTTACGGCTAAGACTCCTGAACATGCTATTAAACATCCCGCTGCATTTATCCATTATCCCATTGAAATGAACATTCCCTTCCCACTGAGACCCATGTGTGGAGCAGCTGAATGCTGCAAGAAGCCAGTGGTAGCCGTACGTTTTCTAACAGGGAGATGCTAAGAAACGTGCCTATAAAGTGGAATAGGGAGCTGGTATAGCCAATGGAACACTAAACAAGAGCAAGAAAAACCAGTTGTGGGCACTCAGCCACCTTGCTGGATGATATGTGAAATTAGATTAATAAACTATTTACAAAAATCAAAATATAAAATAATGGGTATTAAAATCGAACAATGACGCGGAAATGATCCTATAGTACTGAGGTAGGTTCTGGGATCAGGCAAGTGTGTGTAGGAGATAAGGAAAGACGTATAAACCTAACTCCTTGTTTGATTTAAATACGCATTATTTTATATTTTGATTTTTTGTCAATAAAGTTTATCAATCTAATTTCACATATCTTCCAGCAAGGTGGCTGAGTGCCCACAACTGGGTTTTCTTTCTCTTGTTTAGTGTATGTAGCCAGGACTGGTTCTTGGCTACCCGTCTGCCCTCCCTGACAGTTAGCCCTGGTAAGAGCAGGCCTGCCAGTATCTATTATGGGTTTTCCCCACTCCCAGCAGTGCCCTTGAGTGACAAGGGAGGAGGTGGAACCAGGCCTGGGTACACCCAATCCTGGGACAGACCTGGTGCCCTCCTTCTGGCTGTACTTAAGGGGAGTGCCGCCCAAATTTAGTCAGTGCCTCTCCCCACTTGAGAGAGGCAGGTCACACACAGGTTGCCTGAACAATGGTCTTCCCTGTTCCTCTTCCCCACGGGGGAGAGTGAGTGTGCACCTTTTCCCTGATCGAAGATCTGGGAAGAGCAAGGACTGCTGCGGGGGCCCTTGACCCGTAGTGCAGGTCCTCGGACCATCCTACAGCTGGATACCACACCAGAGACTGCATAGGGCAGAGGCCTGCTGTGACTGCATTAAGCTGGACAGAATAAACTGTTCCAGTTATTATACCTCCTGCCTGGTGTGTGATCTTACTGGGGGGAGAGGTAACCGTTTCTATGGTAGGCGATCACCTCCATACATCTGGAGCCTGTGGCAGATGGAGGCACTGCACTGCTAGAGATCTATGTCAGGTAGGTACACCAGAAGCTTGTCCTGTGTCCCCACAACCATCAGTGGACGACTCAGCCCTCCTGCTTACCAAAAGGTAGCATGCACCACACACGCTGTAATGGCAGAATCTCCCATCGGGTGGGGGAAACACTGTTACATGTATATCGTTAACCTAACCCAGAGGAGCACCACCACAACCCACACATTAGTTGGAGCTGAAGCCGGGGTACTCATTCTAGTATACCCATATCCAATGGAACTTTAGGATTTAAGAAATAGAGGTCATCACTGAGTTTATGGCAGCTATATGGTTATGGAATAAATAGGCAAGAGGGTTTGTCTGTGCAAATAACAATTACCATGCTTAGTGGCTTGAACATTTGGTAGACACATTTAAGTCCCTATTTAATATGCTGTGAAGCTGGATTTCCTATGCTGGAGTACATTTTAGTCCTACTCATTTGAACCAAGCTAAACTCTGCTACAGCACAGGGAAGGGGACTTCACAGCATGTTGCTTACGAGCCTTTCCATGTGTGGCTCACTAACTCAGCCGTACTCAATTCAGTTGTTCAATCATTTCACAGGCTGGGTTGCTCAAAGGGTGGGTAGCACAGTACTGACATTTGTTACCTCCATGTCTCAGGAAAGGCACACACGGCTGGCAGTATTTGGAGCTAAGCATGAGCATTTTGTGCACTGAAAAAAAGAGCGATCAAGTAATGACTCAAAATCCAAAGAATAGTGAGCTACTGGTGTCGTGTTTTCAAAATATGAGATTAGCGAAATCTACAGCGTCTCTGAAGATGTGAAGGCTTTACACGTCTGTGCTTCCCTCTCTGTCTCTCTCTCTCTCTTCGGTGGAGGAGGTGCGGGAGCTATTCACACTGCAAGTCATCCTTCTATATGATTCATAAAAAGCAGCACAGTGGCAGAAGGCTCGCAACATGTGTGGCTACCATAGCAACAGAGAACATGGACCAGCATGTACAAATGCAATGTGATCCCTCCACAGGGAATGGAGATACTTTATATATAAAAGGTGTCGGGAGGTGTAAACATGCTGCATTGTAAACCTTACCCCAAAACACGCACATACATACTACCGGAGACTCAGACACACAAATAACAGGTGCATTACAGGTAGTGGCAGTGGTAGCCTTCTCCATTACACATGCACACAGAATACTGATGAAAAAGTGAGGGTACATTGCAGGGAACAGCAACGAAATCTTCTCCCACCACACACTGCCATGTCCTTTATTTACACAATATTATCATTGCAAGCTGCATACATGCCACGTTTTATTTACCTACTGTCACAACTTTGATTTATACAAAGAATGTAGGTGAGCTGGGGCAGGGTCTGCACTGTCCTGAATACCCTACTTTTATACGCAGGGCAAAACGGTACACACTGCAACACCTTCCCCTCCTACCTAAGCCTACACAGAACCCTTTATTTATACATAGACGACAAACCCAACAACCTTTAACTGCATGCATTGTGTTTCATTTAGGACCTTGTTTCTTAGGTTCTCACCTCCCACAGGGTCCCTTCTTCCTTGAGCACTGCAACCAGCATCCCAATTGGAATCATCAGGCAGGAGAGGAGTCCCATGAGGATTCCCAATGCCTCTGACCAGAGGGGGAATTGATAGCTTCCATACTTTGAAGGCTGATATTTAAGTATACTGTAACCCAAGAGGCCCTGAGGAGACACAAGGGGCGGTGATGGTAAGAAGACAGTTTCTAGCTATCAAAGTTCAAATAGGATTCTCCAACATACACACAAAACAAACAGAAGTTAAAGGAGCAGTTAGACCGGTTTGTTTTTTTGGGGGGAAGCAGGGGGTCTCCGGAACTGAACCGTGTTTATATCAGTTCCGGAGACACCCTGGATCCTGAGATACTTACTGGTCAAGGTGCCACCTGTAGCATCCCTTCTTGGGGAAACAAAGTGGTATTTACATCTCAAGTGTTACCAGGCCAATAGGAATCCACGCCATCATCCGTTGTGACTTTCCATTGGCACACGTGACGCTGGCATTTAAACAAGCAGGAAGTAAACCGCACACCTTCCCGGGTATGTAACTCGGAACTAGGGGATCGTCGGAGCTGAAATAAACGCGGTTCCGCAACAGAGACTCCCTGCTTCCTACCTATATTTAAAAAAAGGGGGCGTGCAACGGGGACAACTCCTTTACGTGCGCATTATATTGTGTTTATCGCAGGTCAACGTGATAGAAAACGGGCAACGTTTCTATGGTTTAAGTCCCTTCCACAGTTGTAGCAGCCAAGATCAATAAAATCTTTAGTTGAACACTTTCAACACAGAAAGGGTCAAATGCAACACAGCAGCAGAGTAACCAGGTAACTCACACACTGCCCTTATACCCGATGAAGGACCCAGAGAGGTTTGAAAGCATGTAACATATAGACTACTTGTTGGTCCTATAATAGATATCATACCACCTACTCCCTCTCACTCCTTTGTTACTACACTGCCCTTCTGAATTCTGTACTTATGTACAGGACAAGGAGACAGGCTCTGCAATACTACTTATACTCAGTGGTCAAAGTGGTTTGAGAAAAAGTAGTGGTGCCGTCATGGCCTCTGACAGGGGTGGGGAGAGCCGCGACTGCTGCGACTGTGGGGTGGCCCAGCTGGCTGGCACTGGAAGTTGGGGCCGGCCACATCTGGCTGCTGGGCCCCAGTTTCCCTGACCTCCCCCCCCCCCGCCCCTGCAGTGGGCCCGCTCTCTCTCCTTCCGTGCAGTGGGTCTGCCCACCGATATAACCTCCGCCCCCCATGCAATGAAAATTGGGCTCAACCTCCAAATGGTGTGTGTGTTATAGTAGGTGTTATTGTGTTTGTGGGGGGTTGTGTTATGGAAGGGGGGGGGTATTGTGTTATGGAAGGGAGTGTTATTGTGTTATGGGGAGTTTTTTTGTTGGCGGAGGGCGAAATTGAGAGGGGGAGATAGGTGGAGGTGAGAGGGAGAGAGTGGTGGGGGAGAGAGATGGGGTGAACAAGGGAGAGAGAGGTGGGGGCAAGAGAGGGGGTGTGAGGTGGGGGCGAGAGAAGGAAAGAGGTGGGGGCGTGAGAGGGAGAGAGAGGTGGGAGCATGAGAGGGAGAGAGGGAGAGGGGTGGGGGAGGAAGAGAGGGGCAAGATAGGGAGAGAGAGGTGGGGGCAAGAGAGGTGAGGCCATGAGAGGTTAAGGGTGAGAGAGTGAGAGAGAGGTGGGGGCGAGAGAAGGAAAGAGAGGTGAGGGCGTGAAAGGGAGAGAGGTGGGGCGAGTGAACGAAAGAGATGGGGGCGTGAGAGTGTGAGAGGGAGAGAGGTGGGGGTGAGAGGGAAAGTGGTGGCGGAGAAAGAGAGGGGCAAGATAGGGAGAGAGAGGTGGGGGCAAGAAAGGGGGAGACATGTGAGGTTGTGAGAGGTTAACCGTGAGGGAGTGAGAGAGAGGTGGGAACAAGAGAGGAAGGAGGCGGGGGCATGAGAGGGATAGAGAGAGAGGTGGGGGCGTGAGAGGTGTGCAGGAGAGGTGGGGGGAGAGAGAGGTGGGGGCATGAGAGGTGTGCAGGAGAGAGAAGGGGCAGGAGAGGTGGGGGGAGAGAGAGAGGTAGGGGAAAGGGATGGGGATGTGAGGGATGGGGGTCTCACAAGGCCAGTAAAAAAAACTCCTGGGCCCCGGGAAAGCTGTCTGCTGACCTGGGAACTGTACCTGGCAAAAATAAATCTACCTTATTTAACATTAGGGAAAAACTATTCTGACCATATATTAGAAAAGGTGTATCCAATATTTATGCTCAGAAAGGAGAAAGAGATAGAGACTTCCTACAATAAATCAATTTTTCTTTCAAAACAAAGTGAAATCATTAGCCTGTCAATAAAAAAAAGTAGTGGTTCTGTGGAGTTGTAAATGAAAAAGCAGTGGTACTGCGTACCACTGCGTATCATCCCACTTCAACTACTGGTAATACTGCGCTTTTATGTGGTGCTCCCAGTGCACAATAAATCCCCGCTTTGATAAACACACCACACAATAATTTTTAACACCTGTGGCAAAGGAAAAAAAAAAAGTGACATGACACAGACTATATTTCAGCCGCATGACAGGTCCCTCGGGGTCTGCACCAACCCGCTAGTGTAAAATAGCATTGAGGTGTATTCAAGAAAGCGCAATGGCTCTTTATTGAATAAGCTCAATGGAGCCATCAAAATATGCATGTCTTAATATTGGTTTCCTGGTACAGCACATTGCTCTTATATGGGGGGGGGGGGGGTGTGTTTAAGCAAGCACATGTGTCAGCACCTGGCAATTATTTACAACAACAAAAACTCAATGATATACAGTATTGGTTTCTAAAGAAGACATTGACTTACAATGGAATTTTGTTCTTTGATAACATATGGTGTTTTGAATGGTGTTTATTTTTTTTAATTAATGTAGCGTTGTAGCGTTGTTCTTGCTTCAATTTTGCCTCCGTTTTTGAGCTTTTGATTGGCCACAATGATGGTTATTTAAGACCATTGTGCCCTATAAAAAGACAACAGCAGAAGCCAAGAAACAGAGGTCCCCACAGCCTGGGCTGGATAAATCCCATTCATCACAGTCATATCCATATGCTAGAGCAGTGTTTCCCAACTACAGGCCTCAGGGAACCCCAACAGGTCAGGTCTTAAGGATATCCCTGCACCAGCACAGGTGGCTCAGTCAAAATGACTGAGCCGCTGATTGACCCACCTGTGCTGGAGCAGGGATATCCTTAAGACCTGACCTGTTGGGGTTTCCTGAGGACTGGAGTTGGGAAACACTGTGCTAAAGTGCCTAATTTGGGAGAAAACAGTAAAATAGGCTTCGGTTTTTATACTAATGTACAGTTCCAGAATGATCATATTCATACACGCAGGACAGGTGAAATAAGGGCATTGACCGTTTCAGTGCAAACTTCTCTACCCCACCCACTATTCTTATCAATCAGCTGTTTACCTTACATGCAGAACAAGGACAGAGCGGGTAAAGGAAGCGTGAACCTCCTACGCATACATATATGAATATAAATACACACTGCAAAACCCTATACACAGCACAGGTAACATGAGGTAATGCAACCCCCTCACATTGCCCTGCCAAACACTGATTTATACACAGGAAAAGCACATACAGTGTAACCGGTCCTGTCTCCATTCTATAATACTCTATAGAGAATTACTACTCTGGAATACAGGGATTATGTTAGATGCTGCCCTTTGTTGAGGGATTGCTGCTGCTTTCCTGGCAATTTATGATGTGTAAATGATGCAATTAATCAATTGTCCAAAGCAGAAAGTATTTATAGAGGGCTTCAGCAATGTGTGTATCTGTGCAGAGGAGGGGTGTCTGTAGCCCTATGGGTGCTGCAAGCTGTCACATACACTGTCACAAGGGCTTCCCCCAATAACTCTGCTTCACGCATGCTCCACTCAAAACTCTATCAACGGAATCTTTTCTCTTGGATCCTACCTGCCTCTCCTCCAGTGTCTTTCTTCCAATGAACTCCGCCCCCTCTTTCTCTGTGTAACCCCTCTCTCTCCCTCTATCCTTTACCACTCTAGTTTCTGGAACCATTGTCTCTTTTTTCCCCTCACTGTTTTTTTTCACTACCAGTCAACTCTCTCTTCTTCCTCCATAGGCCGTCTTTCCTTTGCTTCAAAACATTTCAGCTTCATTCAAATGAGTGGAACTGAATGCTTCAAGGATCAGGGGGGCAGGTTGATTCACAGTATATTGTATAGGGGCCTCTGTCTCTCAACTGCCTTTTCCTCCACCTTCTCTCCAACTCATTCTATTCCGTAGAGTGTTTATGAAAATGTCGTCCTTTTCTTTAGGTTAGATTTAAAAAAAATTTGATCCACTTTTAAAAGGGACAATGTTAGGGTCGCCACATTTAAGTTTTTATAATACACAACGCCAAAATCCAGTGTGAAAGTGTGACGTGATAATGAGTGATGGATGATTGGCAGATGCTTCGAGCTGTATAGTATCTCTCACTTGAGCGCTATATTCTTTGGTTTTTATCATCTCTGCTCTTGGCCGGGCGGGGAAAGACGCGCGCTGAAGTGGCGGTGGGAGAAAAAGTAACGCCTATAGGGGTGGGTGTCATGGTATTAGGAGAGGACCAGGCAGTGTCTTGACTTTATTACTTTAATACATTAGTACCAATAAGATATCGGATAAGAGAACTATTACAGTCACGTAGGAATCTATTACGTTTTTATGATTTCATTACAGTAATTTTTAATCAAGGCGCTAAAATATAGGACAATAATGCATCCTGACCGACCTTTCCGGGATAACAGGACACGTCAATGAAATAAGGGGAAATCCCGTGTATATACAGGACGTCTGCCAACCCTGTCACTGACCCTGTGTGACGGTGAAGCGGTAACCAGGCCATCAATAAAGGTATTATTCCTGGCTGGTTACCTCTGACCCATATTTGTGGGTTTAGAGTGTCAGCTCTTGGACCCATTGGTTGTACATGAAATGTATGCGATTGTGCAACAATAAATAATTTATGTGTGTTTAACCTTTCCAGGAGTGCTAACCAGTGGAGATTCTCAGGCTATGAGTTTCAAGGGGGGGGGGGGGGGGTGTTGTATTGCGGTAAAAGTGTTGTTACATTGTGTCTACCCCAGAAATGTATCCGGGAATCAAGTCAGATTCCCTGTGACATATAGGCACAGACGGCCAGTCAAAATCCTCCCTTGAAAACAGTTACGCGATTCACCACCGAGATCCCTGCTTCAGCATAGACCAGAAAGGTAAAGGGGGCATAGGGATGCTCATGTAAGGGGATACTCATTTAATGCCCAGGTCACCCAGAAGCTGTATAGGGCGTGACTCACCACTAAGTTCTCTGCTTCAGCACAACCCAGAAAGGTAAACGGGGCATAGAGATGTGAGGTGTCGCTGAAACAGTCAAGGAGTCCGTAGGATAATGGGGATACCCAGTAAATGCCCAGGTCACCCAGAACCGGTATAGGGGTTCTGGGGATACTCCAATCAGCTACAAGATTGAGAGGGGACTTTTAAAAGTCCAGTCCTAATTGTGGTATAGAGTGTGGGGTACATGGCTAGTAAGAAATAATGTGCAGCTTCTTATTCTATTTCCCATAACCAAAAGACTTAGGATATTGTTAAAGTGTATATTTTAGGGAACATATGCTTGTGCAAAGTATAATGAGCTGAGACTCTCAGACAGTGCCACTATGTCTACTCATACAGTGGGGATCAAAATCCAGAGAGGAATTCTGAGGTGACAAAACTATTTGGACAGGAGGGAAGAAGTCAAGTACCCACGTCCTCAGATCAATGGATGCTCTTTGAATTTCCATTTGGCCCACCAGACTGGCTGGGGCCCATCACCGTGGGTGGCATTGAGGGAATCAAGGGCCAGAAGTGCCAAATTGCACATGCCCCTTGGTTCATTCAGATTTCCAGGCAACCCTGTGCGTCCTACCAGCTTGTCTCTGATTAGCTGCGGGGATTTTTCTCACGCTCCTGATAGGGAGGGGGCAGTAATCTGTAATGAAAGTCAGAGGTATTATAACCCCTTGTGGCCATGAGGTAGTTAGTTCTCCAAAGTGTTTGTTCTCCAGAGTTTCCCAGTTGTAAGTCTCCAGCAAGAAAACGGCTGCTTCAGTGAAAAGCTGCCTGGAATATTTTCTGTCCTGTTTTTGCAACTGTGATCAGGGATAGGATTCCCTGAAGATAGGAGAGTCTAGGTTGTTACCCCAATTTCCAAGTAAATGTGTCTTTTTGCTGTATTTTGAGTGACACTGTGTGTCTGCCTATTTCTGTGAATAAATTTACAATTTATTTAATTAACTTGTTTTGCTCAATGCATGATCCTGGCAAAAAGGTGTAAATGGCCTGGTCATCTCGTGACACCATGCCTCCCCCTAAAAACATTAGGACACATTTAACACCATTTTACAAAATGGACGCAGGTGGTTAAATTACACAGCTAAATCAGCAAGCAATTATTTTCGTTTATACTTGTGTAGCCAAGTAACCTGATGGCTACTATTCTGCCCTTGGGCTGGCAGTAAACCCTGGTACAATCAGGTTGCCAGTAGGCTAGTAGTTGTTATGGGGTTTTCCCCCTTTGAGTAACTGCATTTGAGCGGGTGGCAGTGACATCAGGCCTGGGCATGACCAATCATGAGCCAGACCTGGTGCCCTCCTCCCAGTTGTACTTAAGGGCAATACCACTCTAAATTTAGAAGTCCTTCCCCCACTTGAGCAAGGCAGGACACACATTGGAAAGGTTGAGATTGGGCCTTCTCCAGGCCTCTTCCCCTCGGGGGCGAGTGAGTGTGGACCATACCTCTGCGTCTGTTAGGGAGGTGGGGAAGAGCTAGGATGGCTGCGGGTGCCTTTGGCCTGTAGTGACGGTCCAGGGACCATCATCCAGTGAGACTACATTGGGTAGAACCTGCCTTGTTCCTGTAACTGTACAGAAGTGTAATAAAACCGTTCCTGTTTGCATATACCTCCTGCCTGGTGCGTGACCTTACTGGGGGGGAGGTAATAAGTTCTACCGTGGGAGTTCACCTTCAGTTCCTGGAGCCTAGGGCAGATGAAGGCACTGCACTGCTTAAGAGATATGTGGGGTATGAACCCCAGAAGCCTGTTCCTGTGTCCCCACTACCATCGGCGGACGACTCAGCCCTCTAGTTACCAGCAGGTATCATGCACCACACATGCAGTAATGACCAAATCTCCCACCGTGTGGGGTAAACACCGTTACACTTGTGTACCCATTCATTGTGTTTCACTCTTTTCTGACACTAGCGTTTCTTTGCTTGTTTAAAGTAATGCATAATAAAATCCAGCCACAGCTTGTCCTACCCAACCACTGATCCCTTAGATAGATTCCCTTTGCTTACCAACAGTGTCACCGGTGTTAGAAATGTCCAGCACACCCTGAAGTAGAGACCAGGCTTGAACCCGAGCATCATTTGTATATCTCGGCAAAAATTCTTGATTCCTGGAGAAGCAGAAGCAACACGTGAACAGCAAGAAGCTTTAATGAGTGATAGGGTTAAAGATAAAGGTCACATCATCCATAAGCCACCCAGTGAAAGACCTCCGGCTTTCTTTGATTCTCTTGGTGTATTAGCCATTAACCGGAAGAAGAGAAAATAGCCCTCTGTAGAGCATGACATGGGGGGGAAGAGAGAGAGATCGAGGCCCTGAGGTAACGAATAGAGTTAAAATAATGTGATGGTCAGAGGAGGATGGGGTGGGGGTGTAAGAAGATGAGGGAGGAAGTGCTCACCCTCTTTTTTGCTGCGGGTGGCCAGAAGGATCCTGTCCTTGTTATTTGGTATGTGTTTTCATTGAATTTTTTTATGTTTGTTACATAATATATATAAATATATATATTTTTTTCATATTTATTTATTTAAATTTTTTTTTAAATACAAAAAAATAAAGGAAAGTAGCAAAGAGCTATGGAAATAATTTATATCTACAAAAAAAGAAAGAAAAGAAAATATGTGTGCGGTTTTGTTTATTGTTACAGCTGGTGGTGGGGGTAGTGTTCAGCTTGCACGTGGGAAGGAGGGATCACTGATCCAGTTGGAAATAAGGTGGGGAAGGTGTTGCTGGGCTGTGGTCATTGTACCCCAACTTTGGAGTCTGTGTCTGATGGGTTGGGGGTTGGGTTGTGTTCAGGGGCTGGGGCGGTAACTCAAGACCTCCTGACGTCACAGAACATAATAGAAAGTAGGACACTGAAGGAAGACTAACGTCTGCTTTAAGAATAGGCCAAACAGGGTGGTTATAATAGCAAGAATAAATAGTGACCTTTAATCAGCGGCATGGAAGGGAAGCAATGAGGCACTCAGACTTACCATACACTCGAGAGACCACAAGGCAGAAGGTGATCACTATAGTCAGGAGACCAAATCCAGCACTGTAGTCATCCAGCAGAACCAACCAGTACATTCCACCCTGAGGATGACACATGTTCAAAGCCAGTTAGGGCTTACTAAGTGGTGTCAAGCTGTAAGGCACCTTGGGGCAGATCCACAGAGCTCCGTTAAATCTGGGCTAGTAGTGTGATGCTACCTAAATAAATAACCTGAGTTTAACGGATAGCCACAAAGCTAAATATACTGATTCAGCGGCCATTATTCGAATACATCTCGGCGCCGATTTTGAGTTCTCTGCTGTTCCCCACGCACCATGAACGCACCATGAACGCGGCCAATCGCCCCAGGCACCCGCGCTTATCGCGGATGTTTTGTTTGAATTTCATGGATTCTGTTTCTTCGTTTGCAATAAAATGCATGAATTGTAACGTGTACAGTACTGTGCTACTGTGCTACTGTGTCAAGTTCATGTTTTGAATAGCCAGAACACTAAAATTCATTTTTCGGCACTCGCCACGCTCGCATCTTAGTGCGGGGAGGCTGGAATTCATCCCGCGGTTTCAAATCGGGATTCCGATGTACATGACGCGTGAAGTGTTCGAATAACGGCCGCTACATCAGTATGCAAAAACAATGGCCATTAGTGATCTCATTAACATAGGCTTAACGCCATGTGAAGTTATCTCTCGTGTTAGCTCCAACTAACATGGTCTTACCCAGAGGTAGCGTTACTACCATCAAGACCCTGAATAGGTGTTTAATTAAAGTTAAAAAAAAAAGAGGAGGAGACAGGAGAGGGAAAAAAGCCCTCTGGTTAAATCAAATGATAGTTAAATCATACCCAACTGTGGTCTTACACTTATCCTGACTCTGTAACAGACCTACAGTAGTATTTCAGGGTCTGGATGTAACAGTGAGCTAAGTCACTAATTGGTGCTTTGTGGATCTTCCCATTATCCGTAATTCAAGTGAAGGGACCTTAAGGTGGCTCATGGCTTTGCAATGCTTAGTAGATATGGCCCGTAGTGGCATAGCATATTAATATGGGCATAGCATATTAATAGCTGCACACAAGGGATTATTCATTAAACTGTAATAGTGATGATCGGAACACAGAACCTCCCACTAACTTCAGCAGAAGTTTCTGTGCTGTAGTGCCCGATTGTCCATAGTGCAGTTTAATAAATAAGCACTATAATCTCATAAGTGCAAGCTCTGTGCGAGTTTGTAATACAGTAGGTATAGGGCACTGTGTATTTGTTCCATGATGGGTGTGAGTGATGGAGAATAAAACAACAATGAGTTGACTATAAAGAGATGTAACTTACGGATGTTGTAAGGACCAGCCCCATCAGGAACAAAATAATGCAGATAATAGCAGAGAAAAAAGCCTTCTTCGGTCTCAGGTAGTAGGGAAACTCATCTGTGATGGATGTCACAATAGTCTCCATGAATGCAAACTGCAGGGAAAGTAGTAATCAGGAATAGGAACATACACTGAGATCCCATAACGCAGCGGTGGGCAACTCCAGTCCTCAAGGGCCACCAACAGATCAGGTTTTCAGGATATCCCTGCTTCAGCACAGGTGGCTTAATCAGTAGCTCAGTTATAATGACTGAGCCACTTGTGCTGAAGCAGGGATATCCTGAAAACCTCACCTGTTGGTGATCCTTGAGGACTGGAGTTGCCATCCGCTGCTCTAAAATTTCAGCCATCGCAACAAAAAAACAAAAACCCTCTTACTTGGCTGTCCAAGCCCAGAGTCAGAAGCATGAAGAAGAAGAGGAAGGACCAGAAAGGAGAGAGTGGAAGCATGGTCATAGCCTGTGGATACACAACAAAAGCCAACCCAGGACCTGCAAGAAACACAATAGGTGTAAGGCAGTTGCATGTCTGTCCCCTTGCTATAGAAATCAAACACGATCCCTTCGGATTACGAAATGAATGTCCCAGTGGGAGTAATAAACTGTAGTAAACTATGATTACAGATGCAGCGGCCATTATTTTAACAAATCACGCGGTGTATACCTCGGCATACCCATGTCATGGCGTGGGATTGCTTCCAACCTCCCCGCCTTAAGACGCGAGTGCAGAAAATGGCATTTTAGTGTTGTGGCTTTTAAACACCTGAAATTGACACAGTAGCACAGCACTGTACACATTACAATTCATTCATTTCATTGCATTTAGTTGCACACAATCCATGAAATTCAAACAAAGCAACCGCGATAAACATGTGTGCCTGGGGCGATTGGCCGCGTTCATGCCACGTGGAGTACAGCAGCGCATACGAAAACGGCTCCGTGATTTCTTAAAATAATGGCCGCTGCATCCAATACATTATTTGCGTGTGTTTTTCACCGGAACTCTGTGAGCACAGAATGTGTTTGCCTTCTACACATAGGAGGCACTTTTCACCACTGCTCTTTCCACCACTAAGTAAGCATTAGAGTTAATGTAGCAAACCTGGTTATTTGGTCCAAAATATTTATTACTTCATCTATCTACAATTTGCCCTTATTTTGCCTTTATCATAACAATGACTGCGCAAAAACAAAAGAATAACCAGGATCTCCTTCTAATCCCCATACGCAAATATTAGCTAAATACTCTAAAGTGGATATTCAATAGTGCCAATATAAATCCCCCAGTTTTGGATGTGTGTGTGTAAAATAGTGAATATAGTGCGAAAATTTAAAAAAAAACAAGAACAAATATAAACGTGACAAGAGAATAAAGTTGCATGATAATATTAAATATTGATACAAATGGTATCAATATTTTGGTACCGCGGCTCAAACCCAAGTAAACCATCCCAGCCGTTCTTCTATTCGTTACTTCGCTGGGTATGGGGAGCACAAGATAATAACCAAAAGAAAATAGAAAAGACAACAATAGGATAGATGTAAGAGCTCTGTTCTGTAATTGATGATGAATATAAATTTTGAACTCGCATAGCCCCTAAGGGTCAAAAGCTTGCGAATTTTGGGGGGCAAAATCAGCCCCCCGGACCCCGCTTTCAAACTTATCTCAGCAAAAGTGCAATCACACATAGTTGAACAGTTGCATTTCTTAGGTTGCGCTTATAGTAGGTGCGCACGCGCAACGGAGCGCATGGCGTCGCACGTGCCTGCCGCTCGAGCGATCTCTGCACTGTGATCCGAGGCGACGGGGAGGCGTGGCCGTGACGTCACGAGGCTGGTTCGCCCTCATTGGCTGAACCGCTCACGTGACCTGGCTGTTCAATCAAATTTTTCGCGCACGCCCTCGCGATCACTATGGCCGGCTCTTTAGAGCTGCTGCGCTTTGTTGTTGCCGCACGCTCGCTCTCACCATGGCGCGTACTATGGACGTAGCCTTAGGGCCTCTGAATGGGGGAAGTGCTTGTCCAATCAGGTGTTTTCTTTACCCTTATCCCACCCTGTCCTTATCAGAGAGCCAATAAAATTAGGGGTGGGGGCACTTGCTAAACACACAGTGACATTGCATAAAAGGGAGCAGCCAGGGGATATTAAACCTTTCCCAATTCTTAACTTTAAAAAATAGATGTAAAATACTTTTTAGGTGTCAGATTTGGGTAAGAAGATGTCTATTACCCAGATGAGACGCCTTACACATGTCACTGGAATTAGTTCACTCTGATCCTAGGAGGGACTGCCCCTTTAATGTCCTGTGACAATGTCACTCCAGGTCAGTGAAACCTCTGAACTCAATTCAAATGAATAGAGTTCAGAGGCTTCACTCATCTGGAGCTTACTGAATAAGGCTTAGGAGCTAAATCAATACGATCCAAAAGCAGCGATTGGTTGGAAAACCCCATTGACTTCAGATTATATTGACTTAGCTGCTTAGTGCAGGGGTTCTCAACTCCAGTCTGCAAGACACCTCAACAGTCCCCTCTGCAGTCTGCAAGACCCCTCAACAGGTCAGGTTTGCAGGATATCCCTGCTTCAGCACAGGTAGCTCAATCAGTGGCGCAGTCAAAGACTGAGCCTCTGATTGAGCCACCTGTGCTGAAGCAGGGACTGATTGAGCCACCTGTGCTGAAGCTGGGATATCCTGAAAACCTGACCAGTTGGGGGGTTTTGAGGACTGGAGTTGAGAACCCCTGCACTAGAGATAAGTGCCTTGTAAGGGCTTGAAAACAATTAGAATCCCAGCGTCATCACCTTGTGAAGTCATTTTACCTCCATCAGGAATCAAAGAATAGATTGCAAGACTTTAGGAGCAGTGCTGCAAAATGTTAGCTACATTATCTCTGCACATTGAAGTGTGTGTGTACTCAAAATGCAGTATATATTATATACTGACTGATCTGGGATACTTCCCAGTGCCCTGTCCCCATCTGAGTCTAAATGTGAAAGCTAAAGAAACTTAAAAGAGCATATGCGCAACCCAACCCCTCCCAGTGGGTCACTGGAGTTGAACCCCATTAATTTCAGCTCTGCAGACCCCCAACTTCCCGAGATACATACCTCTATCGGGGGTGCCAGTAGCAGCTCTGCAGGTTTAAATGTCCCGTCACGCGGGCCAATATGAAGCCGCAAGCGATGATGTTGTGGCTTCCTATTGGTCCGCATGACACAGGAGCTTTAAAGCCGCCATTTCTGTAGCCCCATATAGCTCAGCCAGAGCTGCTACTGGCACCTCCTATGGAGGTAAGTATCTCTCGAAGCAGGGGGTCCCAGAGCTGAAATGAATGCGGTTCAGCTCCGGAAACAACCTGCTTCAATCCTATACAAAAAAAAAAAAAAACTCAAAACAGGAGGGCAGCTTTAAAGATAACAGACAGAGAAGGTGTTACTGGAATGAGTCATTTCACACCATTGATTGCTGTCGCACTATACAGTTAGTGCTGCATTGCCTGAAATAAGGTCTGCTGTCTTGAAACCTATTGCTGCTGTATGCCACACAAGTCCCTCTGCAAATCACAATGACGTGTGTATGACGTTATAACAAAAAAAAACAATGCCTTCACAGGAACATGAATTCAATAATGTGTGATAATTTAGCTCTAAAAAATATCCGTAAATATGTTAATCTGGAGTTATGGTTCTTTTCTTTTTTTTTATTACAAACAGTTTTATTGGGGTTTTCATCATAAAAGAAAACAACACAAAAACAAAGATACACAGATGTACATCATCCAATAAATACATACAAGTATACAGATCGAATATTTAGAATAAACTCCCACTGGTATGACTTTGTCCTGTGCTGTAATGGATCACCCAATACAAAGGGATGTAACAAGGGAGGTGTCACGGGGGCGGGAGGTGTCTAGAAAATGGCTGCGCGGCGGCAAATGACGCCTCTTTGCCATGACGCTACGAGACAGCATGACGTCACAGGGTGTCACGTTGCCATGGCATCATTTGACGCCGCGCAGCCATTTACACGGGAGTTGACAGGGGAGACACGGAAAATGCAAGAGAAGGCCGCGAGACGCCACACCATGCCGCCGCCCCCCACCACCGGTAAGCACTCGACAGCAGGAGGGGGGGTTACATTTTTTTTGGGAGGTGGGGCGAGTGACTTTTTTTTCGGGCGAGCGACATTTTTTTACAATTTGTCGAGCCCTGTATATATTATATTAACCTATTTGCTGATAAGCAATGCTTTGCTGCCTCACCTTGCAGTGCTTATTGTTAGTTTCACTTGAAAAATACCTTGTTGTTTTTATTGGGAAAATCTACTATTTTGACCAAAATGACTTGCTGTCACTGCAGTGATCATGGAGACTCATGTAGCCATGTAGGACATTAAATACAGCAAAAGGAAGTGGAATTAACTGAAAGGAATCGCGGAGGTTGCCAAATATTCAGGCAGTGATCCCAGCAGAATCAGACCTCAGTAGAAAGGAACCATCTGGCTTTCTGAATGTGTACATCAACAGATATCCCGTGTGGGATGCAGACAGTTACAGCACTAAAAGCTGATACTGTTAGATCAATGCCTTAAAGAGGCAATGCAAGCTGGGGGTTTTTCTTCATTATTTTCATTTTTCAATACAGGAAAGAAGCAGCTCTGGGGACCCCCTACTTCCGGAGATATGGACCTCCAAATGGAGTGCCGGTAGCCAGGGCCGGCAACAGAAATCGTGGGGCCCGGGACAAACATTTTAAGCATGGCACCCCCGTGTCGGCGGTGTTGCCCGCCGCCTCCCCTCCCCATTTCACACTACACAAGCCCCCTCTCTTCCCCCCCCCTTCCCATGTATTTCTTTCCCTTCCGTCTCACTCCATCTCACTATCCCGCCTCGCATGTATTTCTCTCCCCTGCTTCTCACTCTTACTCCCTTTTCCTCACTCACCCCCTCTCCTCTCCTTCCGTCAAATACTCCACGCTCACTCATTCCGTCCCCCCTCCCACAAGATATATACCAAAAAACTTCCCACTCCCCAATGCACAAAACTTCCCACCCCCAAATACATTTAAAAAAAATCCCCACCCCCCCCCCCAAGTATATACAACCTCCCCCTCAAATGCATACAAAACAGTGCTGCGTGGTCACAGCAGTTGCCACCGGCCCCGCTGCAGGCACCTGCGCTGCGCCCCGATGCTGCACCCGCATTTCTACCATGGTTTTATATATATATATATATATATATTGTTTTATATATATATATATATATATATATATATATATATTCAAAAAATAAATAGATGATACCGTTCTGTGGCTAACGAAATGCTTTTATTTGTGCGAGCTTTCGAGATACACTGATCTCTTCTTCCGGCGATGTTACAATGAATGAAGCATGGGTATACTTAAAAACAGTGTCTCTTGGAATGTTATCTGTGCTGGTCCTTCCCCCGGTGTGGATGTGTTTTATGGCTAGAGGTGTCAAAGGGTTACAGAAAGCAAGTGAAGAAAGAGTTTGTATGTGTATCAGTGTGAATAAAAATGAATGGAGAGCCCACAGTATATACAGTGCTTTACACAAGGTCTACATGGCCTAAACAGAGATTGAAATTTTATGAGTCATTACTGACACTAGCGAACTCTCTTCCCATGAGCGCTAAAGGCCATGTCTGTACATACTGTGCTATATGTATGCACACACAGCTGTCTCTCACACATACTAATACTCCTTATTTTTCCATCCCTATACACCAATAGGGACCACATAGTATCCACACACACTTTTAGTTGTGCTACAAACTCTCACATTTCCACACCCACCCACACCATTTATATCCACTCTCACTCCACACACACCTTGTGTAAAGCACTGTATATACTGTGGGCTCTCCATTCATTTTTATTCACACTGATACACATACACACTCTTTCTTCACTTGCTTTCAGTAACCCTTTGACACCTCTAGCCATAAAACACATCCACACCGGGGGAAGGACCAGCACAGATAACATTCCAAGAGACAATGTTTTTAAGTATACCCTTGCTTCATTCATTGTAACATCGCCGGAAGAAGAGATCAGTGTATCTCGAAAGCTCGCACAAATAAAAGCATTTCGTTAGCCACAGAACGGTATCATCTATTTATTTTTTGATTATTGAAGCTCGGCTAACACGGTACACATATTTATGGTGAAGAGTACCTACCAAACTCTGATATATGCTTTGTTCTGTCCCCTGTATGGGTTTTTCCTTTGCCCTATGGCTGCGGTTACTGTTCAGTATTTGTTTGTGTTACTGTGTAACTTCTCGTTGGCTCCTCAGCCTGTTGCCTAGCAACCCCTTCTTCTGGTCCCTCTGATTTGGCATAATCCAGGGAATCCCTCACACCCGGTTTCGCCCTGCCTTATTTCCTGCTTGTATGGTTTGTGGTTATTCCCTCACTGCTCTCCCCTTATTCTGCTAACCCCAAGTCCCCTTTTGCTTTCTGTTTGTACTTCAATAAAGTTTTCAGAAACTCAAGAAGGATTCTGCGTGCTGGAAAAGGAGACGAGTTTAGCTGCCTGTTTCTACTAATTAAGCCAGGGGTGCGCAAATTTTCCGACGTCACATCTCCATGGTAATGGGCGTCATTTGATGCTGCGTTGCCATGGAGACGCGTGGACTGAAGCCGGCAAGTAAATTTACAGAGGCCTTGCGCTCTCAGCACCGGGGCCTCTGTAACCACAGCGCCCCTCCAATAAAGTCTCGCGCCCCCCAGTTTACGCACTGCAGCATTAAGCCACAGTGAGCTTGGGACAGAACATGCATATAGATGCTCAAACAAGTATTTGGTTTCTTTTTTTTGTGTCAAATGTAAAGTTTGCTATTTTTAAGCTCTGCTTAGTTTTAGACAGGAAAGTTTATGCCGAGGTAGAGGCTGGCACACATTTTTGATCTTGGAAAAGTAAAACAAATGATGCAGTTTCAGACCCATCCATTATAATATGGTCAAGTAACTCCTCTAATCTCTCTATAACTCTTCCCCAGATTACTCCCACACAGATGAAACTAAGAGTCAAAGTTTGGGTGACCAGATTTTCAAAATGAAAAACCGGAACACATTAAAAAATTATTTATAAAACAAATTACATCACGTGACGCACCCCATTGCCATGACAACGAGACACTGACGTCAGGTGGTGACATGTTGCCATGACAATGTGGCATCACGTGATGCCTCGACGCCATAATACATCCCGTTATCATGTCAACTTGATGCCGCGTGACATCATGGAGTGTCTCGCTGTTATGGCAATGTGCATTACGTGACGTCGCGCAGCCATGTTGATGGAATTTGGAGGGTAGGATACAGCCACACACAGTGACACACACACACACACGCAGTGACACACACACACACACACACACACACACAGTGACACACACACACACACACAGTGACACACACACAGTGACACAAACACACACAGTCACACACAGACAGTGACACACACACACAGTGACACACACACACACAGTGACACACACACAGTGACACACACAGTCAGCCCACATCTGCAAACATACACAAAAATAAGGCCTCTCCCCCCCTTGGGATGGGTAAGGTGCCTGGGAGGAGGTATAAGAGGGCATGTGGGTCACCTGGGGCCCGTGGATGGGCTGCTGAAGCAGCATGGCCGGTGCAGATGAGACTGGCAGGCCCGCGGAGCCTAAAGGGAGGGACAGAGGGGCAGAGCCTAAAGGGAGGGGCGGAGCCTAAAGGGAGGGGCGGAGCCTAAAGGGAGGGGCGGAGCCTAAGGAAGGGGAGGACCCAGCATTACTGGAGGAGAGAAGGGAGGGGGCAGTGCTGAGGGATAGGGAGGCCCGGCTTGCAGCACCTCGTCAAAACTCCCCTAACCCCCCTCCCCCCCCCTGTTGTGCTGTCAAGAGGATCCCGCCTTCCCGTCCCTTTTTGGTTATTGGTTGAAATGTATTAATGTATGGTTCAATATGTTGTAATAAAAAAAAAAGAGGAAAAGAAGGCAAAGGATAAAAAGTAAAAGGTATGTTTGTTTGCCTCAGCTGGCATTTGGGGTAGTGGTCAGATTGCATTTGGGAAGGATGGCTGTAGGAAATACAGTGAGGAAGGTGTTGCTTGAATATAGTTAGGGGGCCGGTCTGGTGATGTCCTTCCGAGTTGGCCGGTGGTATTTATATATCTCTTGCTAGGTAGGCTTTGTGGTTATTACCGGTGTGGGTTGAGTAACACAGGCTTAGTGCAATCTGACGCTTTTAATAGTTGGTATGATTGCTAATAAAGCTGTGGCCATTTGACCCCATTTAATTGTCCTGGTTCTTATTGGGGAGAGCTTGGGGGTTTAAGTGTATGGAGGGGTCAACTTGAGACCTCCGGCGTCATAGACTGTGCTGGGCGCACGGATGTTCATGGAATGTTCTACTAAATAATGTTTCTGTACACCCAAAAAAGTCTAAACCATCCTCCAAATTCAACATGGTGTAAACCCTAAGGGGCCTATGCAGAGAGCAGCGCTAGAATAAATTGGAGAGTTTAAGAAAAAGTAGCTTAAATGGAGAGTTTTTTTCTCCATATGCAGAAATGGTCGAAATTCGCAATTTATGGCATGAATGCGTGTGGCGAGTTTAAAAGGGAGAGATGCGCGCTGCACAAAAGTGAGAGAAAAAAATCGCGCATTTTTTTTTTCCCTATGGCCGGCGAGCTCCAGCTTCTTGCCAACTTTTTTTGGCGGAGGTAATTGTAGAAAATCGCGCCATTTTCTTGGCGCGAACAGCCGCTAGATGGCGATCGCGCCTTTCTGAATTCAGATATTTTTTACACTGGCGAGATGTAGGTTCTCGCCAGCCGCGCGGCGAGATTCAGAAATAGAAAAAAAAATGGCGCGTTTTTCGTACCTCGCCATTTTCTGCTGTTTTCTGCGCGCATTTCTCAAAAAAATCGCGAGATTTACTTTAGCGCTGCTCTCTGTATGAGGCCCTAAATGTCTGGTAATAGTGTCAGCGCAAGATTAAGTTGCTATGAATCAACCAAAGAGGTATTTGACGCAGCAAAGATGTCTCATGATATAAGTTAAAACTTTGTTTATTTTCACAGTACGGCTATTACAAATAATATTACACTAATAATTGATTTTGACTAACACCTGTTATAAATAAATCATCATTAAATTGTATCAATCAGTTATTCGACATGGAGCAGTGCTTCCAAAATTCATTTTAAACAACTAATTATGTATGACGCCTACATACATACTGCGCAAATTTTATAGAGGTACTCTTTTTAGCACTAAAATTTAGAAAAAAACGAAAAAATTCTAATATGGTCTTAGTATATATGCCCCATATTCTTTTGTCAACTTCTGTGTTTTTGTAAATTTCGTAGAAGAAGAAATCTCATTACATTTTTCTCCATACTTACACTGCTCCAATATCTTCTGGAGGAGCCTGTGACACGTTCCTTCGTCCTCCAGCAGTGAAGCAGTTAAGCTTTCTATCGATTACAAGAGTCTCTCTGGGGGCCTTGAAGAAGCTGCATGTGGCTTCCAAATCACAGCTGGAGAACCACTAATTCAGAGCTTACACTTATGACAAGTAACGTGACATTAGTTACATAAGATTCAGCACTACAGGAGGCTGCAGAGAGATGCTGCCTGCAGACAGCTTTAGCATCCGTTCGCTTTAGGGGTCATACCAGTTAGATGGTAAGCTCTTTGGGATAGGGAATCCTTTTCTTAATGTCTACTTTTATGTATGAAGCACTTATTCCTATTATGCCATGTGTATTACTGCTGTAAAGTACTATGTACATGGGTGGTGCTATATAAACAGTGGTCGACAAATCACCAAAAAATCTACTCGCCGAACAAAAAAAATCTACTCGCCACCTAGTACCACACGTGTGCTGCTTGGGCCAATAGGAGCTCGCCACGATGGTAAATCCACTCGCCCGGGGCGTGCAAATGTATAGGTTTGTCGAACACTGTATATAAATAAAGATGTACATACATAGGGATGTGTCCAATGAGCACACTTTCAATCATGTTAAGCTTGTTCTACTAAGAGGCAAACAAAGTATTATTGAAACTCCATAGCAATTATAGCAGATGCTTATTACTCCCGCCCACTCAACCCTCCCCCTTGTATCTGAAGCTCAGATAGTGATAGAAAAACACTTGTGGGGAAGCACTTACTATTAATTATTATTATGAGCTAGAGTGCAGTGGGTGGGTGAGGCACCAAACATGGCAGACCTGTTGTGTTCTCGGACTGTTTTCTCTATGTACAGGAAGCCTTGGGTGCTGGAGGTGAAGTCCAGTATCTTTATACATGGTGTCCGAACTAAAGAGGCCCGGTGTATTTACTTTAATCATGTCCGTGCCTCTTTTAGTGTGGACACCCTGTACTGTATAAGCCTGATGGAAATTTTAGAGAGGATGGGAGATGAACCCCCAGATTACACAAAGATACCGAGAAGCTGAAATATGAGATTGTTGTGATCTGTCAATACTGTAGGGCCGACGATTATTCTAAAACAAACCTGGGGCTAATGTCCAAAAAGACCCAGGTACATGCTGGGTATATGCTGGGTACATGATGCAACATTTCACACATTTCTGCAGACAGACTAATGGCCCATCGGATTAACAGCGGGGGTCCCTACCAGTCCCATTCAAACTGAATGGGACAGCCAGGAACCCCTGCTGTGTTAATCCGATGGGCCATTAGCCTCTGCAGAAATGTCACTGAAATGTACCAAGCATGTAAACTGGCTAGTTTAGGGCAAGTTTAAAGCAAACTTTAGAATACTCGTTGGCTCGTCTCTACATTGTACATTCTTTGTTTAGTTCTGCCCATCCCCCTGCATTTCTGATCCAGAGAGCAAAGCATAGTAACCCGAGACCAGGTTTAATAATAGGACTGGAAAACCTTTTTGTGCTATTTTTAGTGGAAACGTATTGATTGAAGCATCAGCGAATATCTTTGCTGCTGGGTCACCTGCAATACGTTGTTCATTTGTTCCATCATGTAAGGCTTTAAGAGATGACATGATCTTTCCTTGCTTGTGTTTCCGGCACTTCCGTAGAATAGAATATCAGGCTCACCCAGCTGCATCTGGTCAACCCACGTTGACCACAACATTCTGAGTTTATACATGAGCTACAACATTAGTAAGTGTAGCTGATTGTTATGTAAACTACAAGATCCCATTGCATAGCAGCTGTAATAGTTTTGATGGACATCTGTGATTTTTCTTAAGTAAACCCATTTTTAATTTTTAGCAATTCAAATACTTTTTCAATCATTTCTCCTCCGTTTGTAGCTCCAGTGGCTCTTGAGATTGGATTTCCATATGTGTTTGAAACTGTCTAATTGCCACATTATAACACATCTGAAAAAGTACTGTATAATTTAATCACCAAACAGTAGTACACAAGAAAATCACAGAAGGAATGGAAACTCGTGTTTCTAACCTGCTTTTGCCACTTGGTCAACAGGAACCCCCAGCTCCTTGGACATGTAGCCCAACACTGAGAAGATGGCGAATCCAGCCAGTATGCTTGTGAAAGCATTCCCCAGAGTGACAATAAATGTGTCCCTATGATATAAAAACAGGAGCTGACATTAAAAATTCTAAGCCAACTAGTCTTACTGCCTGGAACATTTCAAATAAAGCTGGGGCATGTGGAGAAAATCCAACTAGTGCTTCCTTAGTAATGCAGGAGAAGAAAATGTTACAGCCCTTAGAGAGTTTGTTTAAAAGTAATATTGAGATTTATTGTCAGTACTTTATTGTTGGGTCTTGGTTGAACTCTCCTGAGACGGTGCTTCTGTTTGATTTTGGATTAGCTTAATTTTGTCAAACTTGGTTTTCTATATACAGTACAGTATTCACCTTCTAGTGCACAAAATGTGTCCATTAATTGATTAAAAACACGGTTATTAATAGTGTAAATAAACCTCACACAGATTTTAAGGAAGGGTTTAAAGAATCAACTTGGACACTTACCTGTAAATGTTCTGATGGAAAGTGTTATAAGATGCAAAGGTGAGAAGACCCCCAAACCCAACACCAAGGGAGTAAAAGATTTGTAAGGCTGCTTCTATCCACACCTTTACACAAACGAAAATGAGATAAAGAACAAGTCTATGCATTAGAGGGCTTCATATCACTGAGAGAATGGATAGAATCATATGGTCTATTGCAGGGGTGGCCAACTCCAGTCCTCAAGGGCCACCAACAGGTCAGGTTTTCAGGATATCCCTGCTTCAGCACATAATGACTGAGCCACTAATTGAGTCACCTGTGCTGCAGCAGGGATATCCTGAAAACCTGACCTGTTGGTGGTCCTTGAGGACTGGAGTTGACCACACCTGGTCTATTGAAACAATTGACACAGGTAACAGCTCTTTACATTGTTGCCAACAGCATGTATATGCAATCTGACCTACATGTGCAATACTGATCTTATGGAATTAGCTACCATACAGATGCAGCGGCCGTTATTCGAACAAATCGCGGCACCGTTTTCGTGTGCGCTGCTGTATTCCACGCGACATTAACGCGGCAAATCGCCCCAGGCACTCGTGTTTATCGCTGTTGCTTTGTTTGAATTTCATGGATGCTGTTTCTTTGTGTGCAATGAAATGAATGAATTGTAACGTGTACAGTACTGTGCTACTGTGTCAATTTCAGGTGTTTAAAAAAACAGAACACTGCCATTTTCTGCATTGGCCGGCACTCGCGTCTAAAGGCGGTAAGGTTGGAAGAAATAACGCGCCATGACATGGGTATTCCGAGGTATCCAACGCGTGAAGTGTCCGAATAACGGCCGCTGCATCTGTAGGTGTTCTCTTTTGTCTTCGGTGTTCTGAGAATTCTAAAACATACAAACATCGCCTTAACCCAATTTGGAGCTGACAATATGTACAACACACTGAACACATTACATTTTCCACTAGTGGGTTTTAAACTTTTGCAGTCGGTCCGCAAATAATGCAAAAACAACCAATCAGAGACACCCTCCAGTATTTACCTTTGACGACAACAAGTGGTCAAACTGAGGAGTAAGGTAGAACTTGATTCCTATCCAGGCTCCATCCAGTGTAACTCCACGAATCAGCAGCATGACCAGAATTATGTAGGGAAAGGTAGCTGTGAAATATACCACCTGCAGGAGGAGAGCAAATGAGTAAGCTATTCCATCCTAGCCATTGGCAACAGTCTTATTTCTATTTTTCTATGATATCCTTATACTCCCTTGTGAAAAGAGGAGATGATGTGATACAGTATATCCATATTCACACAATAGGTCAGTATTTTTCAACCAGGATTCCGCCGAACCCTTGGGTTCCGAGGGGGCATGCAAGATAGGCCCAGCTGGAAGTCACACCCAACTTCCTGTATCGGCTGCCTTGGTGGGCCCTCCTGCATCAATGGCTTGGCACTAACAATAGGATGTTGTGGGTAAAAAAAAGGGGGAACGAGGGGGCAGGGTGTTTAAAAATGGGGGGAGGGGGTGTTGTGAGTTAAAAATGGGGGGTTGTACGTGTGCGTGTAAAAATGGGGAGAGCGGGTTGGGGTTCTGCAGAATTTCACAATATAATGATAGGGTTCCTTAACTCAGGGGTGCGCCGAACTGGGGCGGGCGGGAGATTTTTCTGGGGGGGCGCGGGCGGTTGCAGAGGCCCCGTGTGCTTCCCCAAGGCATTTAAATTAAATGCCGGGGGATCGCTTGAGGCCTCTGCAACTCTATACTTACCAAGATTCAGACGCTCTGTGACGTGTCGCCATAGCAAATGATGCCGTGGGTTCATGTGACATCACACGCGTCAAATGACGTCATGGGTCACGTGACATGACCCAGCAGTGTCATTTGACGCAGCTCTAAGGTAAGGAGGGGGGGGGGGCGTGAGCATAGAGGCAGGGAAGACAGGGGGCGCAGCAGCAAAACGTAACCAATAATGGGTTGTAAGCCTGTGCAATAGGTTATTCCCAAAAAGGAATACGAGCTGTAGAGTTACAGACTTGAGTGATAAATGTATATACTAAATGTTTATCATAAAATACAGTATACAAAATACATAATTGTTTTTCCTACCAGTAGCTGTGTAATCAGATTTATTACATTTGATGCATGTCTGTTTGGCAGATTTATGCTGTTTTAGAATGTTTTTCCCACAGGTAAAAGGGAACAAAGTCGTGACAACATGAAAGTGTTGGTACACTTCAACCACATCATAATATGACACTGTGTAACATCTCCCTAACTCCTATTTCTCCACATAAACACGCCCCTAATTAAAAACTAGTGCAACGAGTAAAATGTAAGCAAAATAGCTTGATATACTAAGACTAATGGGCCTATTCTATAAGGCTTCATTTTTAAAAATCGCCAGGCCGGTTACGATGCCAGTTATGTGAGCGTTGCTATCACGGTATTCAGAAAGCCTCAATTACCTGTGATAGCAAAATTCCCAAAACGGGCGAGTAACTGGCAACGTGATGAACGCCTCTCTCAAAAGGGTTCACCCGGCGATTTATTCCAGCTGCAGAAAGAGCTGCACAGAGAGAGCCGCCTCTCCCTGCGCACATCTTGCCAGCGATCGCAGGCTTTTAATATACATTTTAATACTAGTGTAGCAGGGGTCTCCGGGGCAGAACCGTGTTGATTTTAGTTCCGGGGACCCCTGCTTCCCGAGATACAGGCCACGTTATGGGGTGTCGGTATCTCCTATGCATTTAAATGTCTTGCTTCACGTGACCGTGGGAATAAAATGCTTAGGAGATACCGGCACCCCCTAACGAGGCCTGTATCTCAGGAAGTAGGGGTTCCCCAGACCTCAAATCAATGCGGTTCTGTTCCGGAGACCCCCTGCTCATACACTAGTATTAACATTTATATTAAAAAAGCTTCATTACCGCAATGAAGGGGTTGAGCCTCAATAGCCTGTTTCTTGGGGCAGAGGGGGTGGATGAAGGAGGCAGTAGTCCCAGGGTGGGTGGTCAGGCCTGCCTGGAAGGTTGCGGGAGGAGTTAACCCCTTCAGTACCATACCGGTGGGAACCGCTATGGTAATGAAGGGGTTAACCAGTCCCGCTACCCCCCCCCCCACCACCGGAAGGCCTAAGGCAGCATACTGCGGAGGACATGGACCTGCAGTATGCTGATGAGGGTGCCCTTCATGATGGCAGGGTAAGTAGAAAGGTTTATTTACTTTATTTATGCTGGCTTGCTAAAGTTTGCTTTTATAATGGGCAAATGAGCTATTATCCATATCTGGATAACAGTTCTCTTGCCCATTAATGTACTGTATGTGTTGTGGGGGGGTTGTTGGGGGTAGAGGATGTGGGTTGTAGGGTTGTTGTGTTTATTTTTGTTTATTATGGGTAGAGGAATTGGATGAAGGGGGTATTAGCCCCAAGCGTGGGTGTTTAGGCCTTGTGGAGGGTTGCGGGTGGAGTTAACCCTTTCATTACCTTAGAGGTATAAACCGCTAAGGTAATGAAGGGGTTAACTCCACCCGCAACCCCCTGCAAGGCCTAAACACCCACCAAGGGCCAAATACCACCTTCACCCACCCTCACTACCCACAATAAACCAGGCACTGTTGGTTAACCCCTTCATTGCCTTAGCGTTAGCCGCTAAGGTAATGAAGTTGCCTGTAAATGCATTTTTATTTCACGGGATTCATGCCGGGGGGCTCCGGTGCTGTTATTAGTGGGTACCAGCTACGCAGACTCCCGGCATCAATTCGATGCAGGAAAAATGCATTTTTTTTCAACGTCCTGTATCGCCGCCTCTCAGCAGCTTCTCACCAGCATCACACAAGGCTTTTGGGAGAAAGTCGTCATTCTAGAGTCGCGATTAGCCTCGATAAACTAATCGAGGCTACTAGAATTGCACGAGTTTCAGAATCTGCCGATAAGTGGCTTATCGCCTTTATCGCCCACTTATCGAGGCTTACAGAATAGCAGTAGGCATTTGAGCTGAAAAGGCCTTGATAAGTGGCTTATCGAGGCTTATAGAATAGGCCCCTAAGAGAGCAAAATCAGGTCTGATCATAACCCCTTAATAATCATTGGTACAAATGGCGGTGTTTCAAATGATTAATTGGTTGGTTTTCGTTCAATGCAGCCCAGATACCTCTTCCTAGTAAAGTAGTGGTTCTGTAACCTCTTATCTGTTCAATTCCTTGGTGAAAGGATATCTCTAAGCTTCAATAGTGTAACATGGTAGCACAATGACATACCTTGCCAGATGATTTCACCCCCTTAAGAATGCAGAGATACACAATGATCCAGGCGAGGAGAAGACATAGACACAAGTTCCACCGAATTGGCCCTGGATCCCCAATTCCTGAGCTTCCTTGTATGTGAAGAACGTAGCGACTGCAATCAGAACAGGTGACCAAAATTACTACTGAACACCTCCAACAAGGAAAATGTAATATATATTTAATCAAAAATGATTACACGATACCGTTATATATATATATATATATATATACAATGGTCGACAAATCACCAAAGAATCTACTCGCCGAACAAAAAAATCTACTCGCCACCTAGTACCACACGTGTGCTGCTTGGGCCAATAGGAGCTCGCCACGATGTTAAATCCACTCCACACGGGGCGAGCAAATGTATAGGTTTGTCGAACACGGTATATATATATGTTATGCATATATAGAGATATATAGTTACATGGAATAGATAGATACTGTATATAGATGATTAAATAAATAGTCTGAGGTAATACTATACTATACTTTAGTTGTTCTCTGCTACCTGTTAGCAGATATGTTGTCTTATTTTCACTGCTATCTGTCTTTCTCTGAGATCAGGATAGACATGCAGAGCATCCTATCTCTCCACCACTCTCACCTCCAGTACTCCTCGCTGGGGCTAACCGTGCTGCTCATGTTGATGGGCAGGGCAGAGTTGCTGGCCCGAATGATGTGGTGGTCCAGGCAGAGCTCAGTGTTCCACCAGTTGCCGCAGTGCTCCCAGGGCAGGCTGTTGGTCAGAGAAGCGAAGAGGTAGAATAGCACATAGGCTATGATCATGTTGTAGTAGATGGCCACTAGAGCCACAATTAGGAGCATGCCCATCCCAACACCTGTGGAACACACCGGAAGACACATCAGAGCTTCACAATAGATGTTCCCTGGACTCTGAATATACAATCTGACTATATGGAGATGAGTGTTAGGACCTGCTACGGTCATGCCTTGAAAGTGGCAGCAGGCTTAAGACGCTTTGGCCAAAGGTTTAAACTAAATGACCCCTTTTCCAAGAGAATATATAAGTATTGCACTGTGTATTTTTGTCACATTGGAAGTGGCTTTGGGCATCTTTGTCTATTTTTTGTTGTATACATTTAGCCACGCCCAATAGCACTCCTTTTGACACTTATATACATATATATATTAGGTGGTAATGGTAGGGGTTTCTCAGAGCTTGTTGGGTATCTGTGTGTTTATATGGAGATGAATAGATTTAATTGGCTCTGTAGTTTGTAGCACAGTGTATAAGCCAATGAACTTTGTTGGAATGTATAAAATTGTATGTATCTCCATACATTGAAAAGTTATGGTGGGTTAAAAAAGTGACAGCAAATAAAAATACCGCTTGTGAGCACATTCACATGTCTCAGACAGGTCTGTCTTTTCCCATTGTCTCTTAGCATACAATGCTTCCACTGCAGCCAGGGATTCCTAGTAATGAAATGCAAATGAGCGCTCAGTGTGTCACTCTTTACTTCTTACCCATTTTAACATGGACACCTATAAGCATATGTCTGCCGTATTACACAGCTTTTTCAGCATAGCCTGGGTTAAAGAAGTGCACAGCCAGTGAACCTCCTCACAGACAGCTTTTTCAACCTCTCCATCAAATAGATTCTCTATGCTCCTGTACCAATGTTCTCCGTACAAAGGGGATTCCATGCTTAGATTTAGACGGCACTCTATATTAAACAATGTACAGCGCTGTGCAGATGATTATTGTATGAGTGGTCTACTTATTACAAAGAATTAAGCTACAAATAACATTTTTCTAGGGCTTACCCTTATTTAACATTCTGTCAACCTCTCCACATGTCCATAAACATAACAAGTCCACGTATGTAGTTCATTTTGCTTGAGTAATTGGTTTTGTAACATGTCCCCGACCTGTACGACAGCAAATAAGCTTAAAGTCTCACCTTTGAAGAGTGGGCTTATCTTCCACACGGCCAGGGGCCCAAGACTGGAGAACTGTCCAAGAGACAGCTCCATGAAGAACAGAGGGATTCCACAGATGCCCAGCATGATGAAGTAGGGAATAAGGAAAGCTCCTAGGAGACAGGAGAAGAGCTCTATTATAACAGTGATCTTATGTGATAAACAGACCCCTGAGGTTTCTAAAGCTCTGTATGCATTATTACGTAATAATTCTCCTGCTGGTCCAGTAAGAATCAAAAACATGCGTTGCATGTACACTTCTCCAATACAAAACAACTACTTTAACGGAGCGCTAAAAAAGTGATTACATAAGGAAAGCAAAGTGAATTCTTCCCGTTCAGAATCTCAAACGATGTTCATAACATACTGTAAATTGAATTGGTGATGTACTTTTTGGCAGTGCAGGAGCTGAAGATGCAGCTTAGTGATAAGAACAGTGCCATTGAAGCTTAGAAGCCTAGGCCTAGGTTCATTGAAGGTCGATAGAGCTGGGTTTAACCGTGGCGTTGTTACAAAATGGGATTGTATCATTGTAGCAATATTCTTTAGGACTGCTGCTGTATTCACCAAGAATTATTTACGAATAAATGGGTAGCAACATTCATGTAATTTGTATACACACAAAAAAAATGCATGAACTCAGCGTTAAATAGTCCAAGTGATACATACAAGTGATTACTTTTAGAAAACTGTGTTAATCAGCACTAACTATGCAAATATCCACGGGTGAGAGATGTCACACTTTGCTACCATAGAGTTATGTCAAAAGATTTCATACAAAACCCTATGGTAGAATGTATTTATAAACCCCTGAGGCTACCAATACATTGTAAAGAAATGCCTTCAGCCATCAAAGGTATTCAAATACAACATAAACTCCCTACAAATAATACACAAAAGGCATTATATCCATCAGTGCAAATAATAAGCTTTTAGTAACCCAAGTGGCCAGCTAGTCAAGGGTTAACCTTATGATTTTCAGCTGAGATGACCACCTGGATCCCAAAATACAGGTAATTCCTTGTATGTAAATCTCCTGCCTCACGCGGGCCAAAAGGAAGCCCCAACGGATGACACTGCAGCTTCTCATTTGTAATGCATGAGATTAAAACGGCGATTTTGTTCCCCTTGCAGGGAACTAGACCGTGCAACTTTTACCAGTAAGCGTCTCAAGAACCAGGGGGTCCCGGGAGCTGAAATTAAGGCGGTTCAGCTCCGAGGACCCGCTGCTTCCAGTCTTAGTTTTCTTGACCCACCACCACCACCACCACCACCCTTTTTTTTACTATCAGGAGAAACTGCTGCTTTTCGGTAATTAGGATTTAAGAGATAGCTTATCCTGCAATATACAGTACAATGGCCGAGGAAGGAATGAGAAGGCATCAGTTTAACTTTTGTTTCAGAACATGAGAGATTCTACAGGTAAAGTGTAATGTACGAGTAAGCACAACGGGTCAGTGTTTCAGTCAAAATGTATCATATGCATGGGTTATGGATGGTAGTGTCCAAAGATTAGAGATGTGTGAAGCGCTCGCCTGAGTTTGTGAACCATGAAATATTGGCCAGTTTTGTCTTGTCCGTAAAACCGCAGTTCTGTTTTTTGGACAGGACTGGAACGTTCAACTTTTACCAGGAAGGATCTCGGGAACCAGAGCTGAAATTAACACGGTTCAGCTTTGAGGACCCGCTGCTTCCCAAACCTACAAGGAGGAGCTGCTACTTTATGTAATTAATTTTAACAATAATGTACTTCAGGAGTTAGCTTAACCTCCAAAGATTAGAGATGTGTGATGGTTTTGCCCAAGTTTGCTAATCATGCGATATTGGCAATTTTTTTTCATGAAAAAAGTTGCGAGGTTAGTCACGGCACAATCAAAATTCTCAAATCATTGATCCGGAGATAACGGGTTTTGCTGGAGATGGGAGGAGAAAATATTTGGCAAATCGCTTGCGAGTTGTGACTGAGCTGTGATTCATTGGCGAATCAACGAATTGATGGTGAAAATGTCTGATTTCTGAGAAAATCTACGTCCTTAAAAGATCTAAAAAAAAAAGTGAACGTTTTCCAATGTATTTTGGAACGTTTTGCACGTTTTGCACATCTATACCAAAAATGGAGCCATAATACCAGCTATTTGTGAGGGCCTACATCATATGGTTTGAAGAATTGAAAACCAACAATATTTGGTGGAGAGAGGAGAGAGGAGAGAGGAGAGAGGAAGGATTCCTCAGAAGCCTTTAGGGATTCAGTAGATATCTTGAAATTATATCATCATTGTAGATGTTTTCTCAATGACAATTGATGGGAAAAAGTACTGTCTTCTAATGCAGAATTCTACGCTAGCATTTCAAATGCAAATTGGACATTAAGCATAACACACAACATTGCTAAATTGGGTTTGAGAGTTTGCCAACAACGCAGGGAGCAGATGATGAGCTGGTTTGGGAAAAAATGTTTCGGATGAAGCTGCTCCAGTTTAAATTAGGGTACTTTCAAATACAGAATGCTCGAGGACAATTCTTAATAAATGCATAACTATTTATAAATTGTGCAGAATAGCATATTTGTACGTTTCTGCACAAAAACATCCTAGCATGTAAGTCTATATCATACAATCAGCAGGGGAAGGACTCACTAGGGGAGATATAGCAATATAAGAAAAAGATTGAATTTACACATTGCACCATCTTCTGCGTGTGGTTGCATTAAATTTCGTACTTGAAACACATTATTAACTACAGACGTTTACTACCTTTGACAAGGCAGATTTTTTTTAATGCTTACCGGTGGTGAAAAATGGCCACACAATTTGATGCATCCTAAAATTTAATATTTACATTTGTTATGTAACTCCTCCGATTGACAACCCCAAATCACAAGCTGCTGAGATGACACTGGGAAAACTGAAGTAAAGTACTTTGGTGGAACTGATGCTAAGTGATGCAAGATGAAAATGATGCACTTTGCTTCATACACCATTCCCACCCTTCATACACCATTCCCACCCTTCATACACCATTCCCAATCACACATAAAGGGATACAAATGGAAGGGATATCTAACAGCTATACTAATTAGAACTGTTAACTAACTGTTCTAATTAGTATAGCTGTTAGATATCCCTTCCATTTGTAACCCTTTGTGTGTGATTGGAGAAACAGATACTACACAGATTATTTCTGATAGTAAAGAATGTAGCTAGTTGAAATTTTTGACTTTCAGTAGATAATATTACAATGGCTGTTGAAAATATCTGAAGCCAATAAGTGACTTGGATTTATTACAGACAGTTGTCATGGGCTATCTATGACTGAATTCGCTAATAAGATATCTCTGTTAGACAAAGTTTGAGCTCCTGATTTGAAAGATAAAGAGGTGTGATTTTATGTCACATAGACAAAAACATGAAAAGACCATATTCAGAGATCATACTCAGAATAGAATGCTCTCCGTAGGGAGTTTTCTATGGATAACAGATTCGCAGAATTGCAAATCAGGAGAGAAGGATAATACCAAGTAAGAAAGGATTCCATCGAGAGAGGAAAAAGGGACAACAGATAACATAAAACATCTTTGAAAAGGATATGACATATTTGATGTGAACTACCATATATCTGCTATATGTAAGTAATAACTTCGGACAATAAAAGGTATTGACTTTCAACAATAGCATTATGAACACTGGCCATAAAACTCATTCACACACGGGGGACATTTTTTTTTCAACCTTCCATTTGGATTTTAAAAGCTGGAATATTGCCACAATGGATTGCAGTTTCTATGAAGCAAGCCTCCCAGGTAAAACTCTTACTCCAAATAGAAGGAGTGTGGTTAAGTACCTCCTCCATTGGTGTAAGCTCTGTATGGGAATCTCCAGACATTCCCAAGGCCAACACAGTATCCGATGCAGGAGAGCAGGAAATCCAGCTTCCCAGACCAGTTTCCTCTGTCCTCCGGGTATTCCATGTCCAGCTCTGCATCATCACGGTCACTGGGGCTCATTAGCAGATCCGGTGTGATGGGCTGTGGGGTGAGAGGTGGAATTAGTCTCAAAGAACCGAGATAAAAACAGGGAGAGCTCAAAGGGAGAGAGAGGCATTGAGATGAACACATACATAAAATGAACTTTAAACATATGTCCTTATTTAATATGATGTGCAGCATCTTCCCAATGATGGACAAGAGTTCAGCTCCATTCAAAAGAATGGGACTGAAATATTTTCCAGCACAAAGAAGTGACTTCATAGGAAACAAAATATTGCCCACGAGAGTAGAAAAGGAGGTGCATGCAGAGATAAATAATGAGATAAACATAGACTAATGACAAAGACAGACAGGGAAAGAAGTGAAAGATTTAGCAAAAAAACAGTACAGAGGGAGAGGCATAGAGAGCACAATGAATGAGACAGGGACAGACAGCAGACGAACTTCGCAGACAAGAATGTGAGACAGAGAACAGGAAGAGTAGAGAGGGGAAAAGTGCACACAGGAGTTGGGAGAAGCAGTGGAGAGCAGAGTGTAAGGGTTGAATAAATTAATGCAAAAAATAATTAAAGTTGTTATAATTTAGGTGCAATCTGATCATATTTAATGCAGGAATCACGCATACCAGGGGCTCATTTTGTAAACATTTTAACAGCATTGGAACCGGGGGTCTGCAGTAGCCGAGCCGTTTTATTTTTAGCTCTGGTGACCCCTCGTTCTCGAGATACGTAACAATGTGTTGGCTGATGTTCTCCTTCCCTTTCAGTACTTCAATATGGCCATCAAATCTCATGCGTCCCGCAGGCCAATGGGAAGCCGCTTTCCTACCTACAGGATGGCCATTTAAATGGCCAGGGAGAACACTGGTAACCAAACTACAACACTGGTAAGTAAAGTATCTCCGGAACAGGTTTGTCGCAGGAGCTAAAATAAATGTACCTCTTCGTTCAAATTCTGTAAAATAAAATAGATTGGATAAATAATGTAGCTTTCTATTGTCTATTAACAATGTCAGGCTTTGGAAGTTTAGTGGCTATGATAACAGTGTGGACCAAAATAAGATGTTTAGGCTTCGTCCATGCTGACGCTGAACGCGCTTGGTGCACTCATTGCAATTAAAATCAATTGGTACGGCCACGCTCACGCGGCGTGTGCACGCACGCTCTCCCAAGCTTGGCACTTGGGGAGACAAACAAAATTGACTTTGACTGCTGCCGAGTGTGCTTCAATGCACACAGAACATAGCCACACACACACACAGAAATAGCCCCAATCCATACCCCCTCCCCCCCCCCGCTCGTGCTTGCAAAATTATGCAGGACACCCTGTGCTCATGCTTGGAGAGTTGGTGACATTACCGCTCTCAAGCATGAGCGCGCTCAGCGGCAGCATGGACGCAGCCATAGAAACAAATAGGAGCAATAGTAGTGGTGTATTGTAAGTTCACTGCTCAATGCATTGTAAATTGTCTGTGGGATGCATAAGCTTTCTGTGTCCTGTTAGAGCTCAGAGCCGCTATCTGCTCAGACCGAGAAAGGATCCCACTCTGAGAATGTTGTAATAAATCCTTCTGTTTCTTCTTTCCTCTCTCCGGTTCTTGGGCTGCCCTTTTAACAGCGGGTTGTGCTGCAGCTGTGAAGCCTGCTGCACTGTTTCCATGGATACATAGATATATTCAAACAGTACATCAGCTGATTTAACACACACACACACGAAGATATATATATATATATATATTATATATATATGTAGAGGTATTAGAGAACCTCATAATCTCAAGAAAATGATGTTGAAGAGTCAAGTATTCAACAGTACAACTGAATGCAGGACAAGACCATGCCAGGACACAAGATGCAAAACCTGCGCAATGCTCCACACAGCGGGCACAATACAAATATCACACAGGAATCTGGAGTACAAAATCAGAGGAAGGTTCACCTGTTCCTCCAGCAATGTCATGTACCTCATCATTTGCATGAAATGCCCAGTGGGCTGCTACTACATAGGTGAGATGGGACAGGGGCTAAACAAGAAAATGAATCTGCATTGCCACAACAAGAAACAGTCCTGTCGGCGAACATTTCTCCGACTCTGGCCATAAGATGAACGATCTGAAAGTGGCCATACTCAAAGGTAATCTTAGAACACCGAAAGAGAGACGGTTGCATGCATACAAATTTATGCAACTGTTTGGGACCCTTAGCAGTGGCCTCAAACGAGATCGCAGTTTCATGAGTCACTACTGACAATAGAGAACTCTCTTCCCATGAGTGCTAAAAGCCATGTCTATACATACTGCTATATAAATGCAAACAAAGCTGTCTCTCGCACACATACCAATTCACAATGTAATTCCATCCCTATATACCAATAGTGACCACATAGTATCCACACACACTTATATTATTGCAACACCATTTTACATTTCTACTCCTACCCACACCATTGAAATTTATTTATTTTATTTATAAAATGTTTTACCAGGAAGTAACACATTGATAGTTACCTCTCGTTTTCAAGTATGTCCTGGCATAGAGAATACACTCCCACTCCACACACACCTTTTGTAAAGCATTGTATACACTGTGGGTGCTTTATAAATGTATATTTACATACATACATACATACACACACACACACACACACACACACACACACACATCACAAACATTCAGGGACGATTTAACACCTCTAGTCATAAATCGCATACAGCACAGGGGGAGGGATAGGTTCCAGTCACAGATAACATTCCAAGATGCACTGTTTTTAAGTTGAACCTTTTCTGCTTTATCCATTGTAACACCGCCAGAAGAAGGGTCAGTGTACCACAAAAGCACGCCCAAATAAAAGCATTTCGTTAGCCAGAGAACGGTATCGTCTATTCATTTTTTATTTTATATATATATATATATATATCTATCTCTTTCCCCATTATCGCCCAGCATACAGCGCTTCCACTGCAGCAAGGGATTCTGGGAAATGACATTATATTACAGTAATATTTACAGTTGCTTTATGCTTTACTGTGGAGGGTTTTTGTCACTTTTTTTACCCACCATAACCTTAATAATTGTGGTGATTATATATATATATATATATATATATATTTTTATATATATATATATATATATATATATATATATATATATATATATATATATATATATCTTACACATAAATATTTTAATGTTGAAAATAATATAATGTAGATAAATGGGTGTGTATATATGGATAGACGGACCCCCTAAATATTTTAAAAAAATAAGCAAATGTCACCTAGATTGCCTGATTATCCTGTTCCTTCTATTGCAAACTACCAGGAAACATGCACAAACATTTAATTTTCAAGTAAATACTGACAAATAGTACTGTACATAAAAACAGACAACGATAGAACTCAATCAAGAGGCGTCTTTCCATAACATATTTTTCTGAGAGTGCTGGGTATCAGCCCAGACAAGTGACAGATCCGCACAGTGTATTATTATTACTGTATTGATCATCTGCTTCAAATAGCTGGATAAAGTAGGCCACAGTGGTCTGAATCTCCCATTTTTCCCAGAGCCAGTCACATTGTTCTGAACTCAATAATATTTCAATTATTTCTGAAGCTCAATAATCAGACCCCCAGCTGCATTATACCAGATGTAAAGCTGTTGCATTAGACTTGGGAAAGTGGAAAAGTATTGATTAAATAGCACAGTGTTCTTTGAGAAATCCGGTTGTTTCACCAGTTTTGCAACTGGGAGACTTTGATAAATAAGTTGGTCGGGGTTTTCAGGCCATATCTATTAAAGGAATCGCATGACGCTGGGGGCTCGCCTCTTACTTGTCTAGTTTCAAACTCTTGACTAGAGATGATCGAAAAAATGATGCCGGATTTTGATCCGCTGCGGATAAGCCCGGTTCCTATGGTCCACGGATTTCAGCAGATAAGTCTCAACTATGATCGATTTGCCTTTTTGAGGATTATTATTTTTTAACGCCGACAATCCATCCGCGGATGGGATTCTTTAAATCCGTCAGTGGATTGTATCCAGTGCCGGTTTTTGGATTAATCCGCGCGGATGGAAACAGTAACAATACGTTGCCGGATTTTACACCGTGGAACGAATTTTGACCGGTTAGCCCCTCTCTATTCTTGAGCAGATCTCTCACGGCAGTGGGAGCACAAGGTCAGGCAGATGCCTTAAAATCATGTGCCTTTCATGCATCCAGGTTTGAGAACATCCAACATTAACCATTAGCACATCCAATTTTATTAAGACAGTGGGTTTTATTGATGACCATCAATTGAGGAGATGAGACTGATTATTAGTCGCCTGCTGAGTTTAATGAATGAAAACAGTTTCTTTGAATTTATGCTCCAGCAAGCGGCGCCCTTACTGTATCATACGCTAAGGAGAAATCTGAGCTTCATTCCACTTCATCATACTAGCTGAAGCAAGCTAATCATATCCTCATTTCTCAGCATTAAAAAACTATTCCACAGGAAATGTATGTTAAGGCTGCAGTATGGTTCACCTATTTAGGATTAAGGGGACACGTTTATTGAGTAGTACTGCTATCCCATAAGACCTCTTGCGATGCCGGAAGACACACTATGGCTAACTCCAGTCCTCAAAGGCCACCAACAGGTCAAGGTTTCAGGATATCCTGGCGTCAGCACAGTTGGCTCAATCTGTGGCTCAGTTTTTATGACTGAGCCAACTGTGGTGGAGCTCGGATATCCTGAAAAACTGACCTGTTGGTAGCCATTGAGGACTGGAGTTGGTCACCCCTGCACTATGGCCTCTGTAAGTGAATGGGCCACAAGGGGTCTTCCAGTGCCAGTGAGTGTCTTACGGAGTATGAAGAATGTGCCTGTCGTGCGCTATGAATTTGCCAAATAGCTGTGACTGAAGCGGGGGGAGGTTCAGCGGGAGTCCGTCAGGTATGGAAGTCCTGTCCTGGAGATATTAGTTTCACTGTGGTCACTCTCCTATAGGGACAGCTCCTCTGACCTCAGGGATTTAAGGTTCCGTCGGGGACCCGGGTATGGGGTATTGGAGGTAAGGAAAAGGATCACTTACCTCCTAGTATGAAGCCCTCCTCCATACCGGGTCCCACTTCTGAATTGAATGCAAACTGCACGTCCGCGGTGAAGGAACAGCCCCTCCTCCACCCCTCTCGTGGTGCCGCCGGCAACAGATAGTAATTGCAGCAGAGACGGTGGATGTCAGGGCACTCAGACAAGATCAGGAACAGGCAGATATATATGAAACTTGATAAAAAGGGGTACCAGCATGTGCAAAGGTAAAAAGGCTTTGTTTAGAACAAAAAGTGGGTGGTAGACAAGACAAAAAAGTCTTCCCACGCGTTTCTCCTTGAGAAAGCGCAACACTTGCATGAAACGCGTGGGAGGACTTGTCTTGTTCCTGATCCTGTCTGAGTGCCCTGACATCCACCGTCTCTGCTGTCTTACGGAGTAGCACTGCTTAATAAATACGGGCCCAAATATAAGGGAAATGCAGTTTTAGGTGCTGCATTCTGCTTCTTCATGATATCAGAAATAACATCTTCTAATCATCAAATGGATTGTGTCAATGTAATTTTGTCCTCTGCCACTTAACATCCACATATCAATAATATCCTGCCTTTGTTCCACTTTTACCTAATGAACATCAGTTTATGATTTGGTCAATGATTATAGGAAGAGTTTGGGAGCAGTTAAGAGGCATTTAGGATGAAAAAAACCTGGAATGCCTGATGTAGGCCATTTATTGAGCAGATTTATTACCTCATCAGCCTGCTGGTAACTTCTTCTAACATTTGACAAAGGAAGAAAATAAACTTGAGTGTGTTTCAAAGAACACTTTTCGTCGCCTTGTTATGTAGACGTCATTATGTAGATGTTTGGTGAGGCTCGAGTTGTAATAATGTACAGTATCAAATATTTTTATATCACACTGACAACTTATTTATGTATAAAATATTTTACCTGGAAGTAATACATTGAGAGTTACCGCTCATTTTCAAGTATGTCCTGGGCATAGAGTTATAATGAAAAACGCATGGTTACAAATACATAGTTACACTAAGTATTAAACTTACGCAGTGCTGGGCAAAAAACGTGCCATACACCAGGGGCGCGCAAACTTCTTGAGCTGTGGCCCCCTTCCCGGAAGCCGCAGCGTTCGTGCCCCCCCTCTCCCAATGGCTCGGCGTCAAATGACGTCACGGGTCATGTGACGTCACGTGACCCCATTGCGTCATTTGACGCGCGTTGCCATGGCGACGCGTGATGTCACATGACCCCGTGGTATCATTTGTCGCCGAAGTGTCGCTGAAGACCTGGCTGGAAGCAGGTAAGTGAGTTACAGAGGTTTCACGCCTCTTCCGACATTTAATTTAAATGCCATGGGGAAGAGCGCGGGGCCTCTGTACCCGCCGCGCCCACCCTAGAAATTCTCCCGCCCCCCCAGTTTGAGCACCGCTACCATACACAATGCACCAAAGAGCTTGCAATATAATTATTAGTGTCTGAGGCACAGGCAGATAAAGCAAGTTGTCCAAAGTCACAATGACAACTGACACTGATACTACAATTCAACCCAATTCAAAGGATATATAAATTCCTATCACTCTTTCAATGAGCTGCTGAGGATCGTTTGATTAAATCCTGATCCAGAAATCTTGAATTTTCTATATTTTCGTCTATGATGAAATATATTGCAACCAAACTATTTGTTATTGTAATGCAGTTTTTCCAACTCCAGTCCTCAGGGAACCCCGACAGGTCAGGTGAGGTATGTCTCCAGCCCAGGTGGGTCATTTAGCGGCACAGTTATTTTGACTGAGCCCCCTGTGCATCCCTGCTCCAGCACATATGGGTCAATCAGCAGCTCAGTCATTTTGACTGAGCCACCTGTGCTGGAGCAGGGATATCCTAAAGACCTGACCTGTTGGGGTTCCCTGAGGACTGGAGTTGGGAAACACTGATCTAATGCATTTCCTTATGGAGAATTCTGTGCTGCAAAACAAGAGAGCCTACAGCACATAGTGATTGGGCTGCTTACTGGTGTCAGTGGTGTAACTACTGCCCGTGATAGAGTATATCCAAGATGTGAAGGGAGCGATTTTCAGGAACACCCCAAAAGGAAAAGACACAATAATAGTGTAATAAAATCACACAATAGTGGTACAGATATGATCTTGGCTCGAGTAGATCTCCTACTTACAACAGGTAAGTGAAGAGTCAGCGTTTAACAGGAAAGCAGGATTGGAGGATATTCAGGTGCACTCTCATTCAGGAGCTGACTGAGGAAGCTGACGTTTAGATCAGCGAAACGCGTAGAGCTTGTACACCGCATGCAGCCGTTCCTGCTTCAAAGATAGAGGTGAAGAGTCTTTCGTGCCGCCTTGCCATCCGCTCCTGCCCTCCGCTTTACCGGAAGTCGTCCGTCCTTGACGGATGTGACGTCAGACGCCGGTTACCACGATCGGATCGAGGAAGTTTCAAACTGAAAGGCCAGACTACCACCCTTCCTGATGCGAACCACACCGCCTCAGAAGATACCTTTATGTGTCCACAATTGATGTACATATTGTGAGTACATTTCATATGTTTTTACTTTTATAAATGTTTGCCAATTGGTCCATACTATGGTCTCTCCTTGCTGTTTTACATGAATACAGCCCTGAATGAGAGTGCACCTGAATATCCTCCAATCCTGCTTTCCTGTTAAATGCTGACTCTTCACTTACCTGTTGTAAGTAGGAGATCTACTCGAGCTAAGATCATATCTGTTCCACTATTGTGTGATTTTATTACACTATTATTGTGTCTTTTCCTTTTGGGGTGTTCCTGAAAATTGCTCCCTTCACATCTTGGATATCCTCTATTGCCTATGAGGGAACATGTACAAATTCCCTGTGAAGGTTGAGAATTTTCTTATACACCTTACAAGACACTGTTTGTATTATCACTATACTGTGTTTTAGCGCCTTCTAAATCACTTGGGTTAATTTGACTACTGCCCGTGATGCCAGGGCCCCAGCTCAGAGGGGGGTGGGCCCAAAGGGAGTCGGGACTCTCCCTCCAGACTCTTGATGAGCCCCAAAATGGTTACAGAGGCCCCCGTGCTCTTCCCCACAGCAATGAAACCGATTGCCGGGGAGAGAGCTTACAATTACAGCAGCCCTTCTCCATCACGTCACAGCGTCATGTGACAAATGGCGATGCCGACATCATGTTGCCCGGGGGCCCCTTAATGCAAAGTTACAACACTGACTGGTGTCATATCCAACAAGATTTGAACCAACAACCACTGCTTTTCCAAGCAGCAGCTCTTCCAGTGTGAGCTAAACCAGCTGCTGCCAAAATAAAAATAAGTATGCCCATGAAACGGGCGAGGGGATGTACACATGTGGAGAGACCTGGAGGGATAGAGAGGAACATGTGGGGCAAGAGAGGGACACAGAGGGAGGAAGCAAGAACAACATTGGATTTAGAGAGAGATGTAATGGGAAGCAACGATGAAGAAAGATAAAGGAGACACTAAGGATTCCGGAGGTTCGGGTTTAAATGAGAAAGTCTAGCCACTCCATAGGAAAAATCCAAGAGACATCCTTGGCATTAACCTTTAATGAACTCATTCTCTATGCAGGACCATTATAATACGTGGAGAAAAAGATATATAGATGGTTGATAGATGGATAATACCTAGATGATAGCGGGAACATAAAGATGAATGAATCGATATCACAGGCTATATAAATTCAGGCTATATTTAATATATATAAATAATGCAGAATAAGCTGCTTCATAACACAGTTCCATAAATAAATTTGAAGGTCCTCGCATCATTAACAAGCTGTATAGATATTTTAGTCTTGCATTTTCAGAACATCAGGCCTTTTAGGCAAATAAAGGGTTTGAAAAGGGACCAAAAACTCCCCGTGTAGAACCTCACAAATGTATACCCTCAAACAACCTCCCCCCAAACACACATCAACAGCCACTTGTATCTTCGCTCTATGAAGTGTCTGAACAACAGAATAAAACCATTTTCTGCTCACGAACGCTATAAACCGAACAATCAGCATGTGTTTCCTCTCCCTCAATGTGAGCTGTATGTAGCAGTGTGTCCAAGTTCATATTTATATTATTTCATGAATAGCATTACTATGTGATTTCCCTACATCTAATGGCATCTGTCCTTTTTACTATTCTTTATTTTTAACTATTTCTTTTAAATCCTCATTCTGCATGTTTATTGATTTTTCTTTATATATCTATATTTCTATATCTATCTATCTATCTATCTATCTATATCTATCTATTTATATATATATATCTATTTATATATATATCTCCACATGTGTGTTGTATCTTGCACTATAGATAGCTATAGGAATAAGCGTTACAATTTGCTAATGCTAGGAAACAGACAGTATGAGGAGAACACAGAGGTTCAGCCCCCTGGGTTAATGTCTCTAATCACATGAAGCTGCTCCTTACCTGCGGCAGATGATGCTCTTTGTACCTCTTCATCCTGTTGCTCTGGGCTTCCCTGTCTCGCTCAGTCAGATTGTGTACCCAGCACTGAGAGACGTGAGGGCTGCCTGCCCGAGAGATGCTCTCTCTCTCTGCTCCTTGCTCTCTCTCTGTGTCTGTGTCTATCTCTGGTACACAGGTGATTGGCACAGAATGGGGATGAGCTTTTTATATTAACCCCTTTTGTGACAGATTAAAGATGCAGCCAGATGGATAGAGATGAGAGAGAGGCCTGTATCAGTGCTCACCAGATACATCTACAGTGGTGCAGGGGTCTGAACACACACACACACACACACACACACACACACACACACACACACACACACACACACACACACACACACACACACACACACACACACACACACACACACACACACACACACACACACACACACACACACACACACACACACACACACACACACACACACACACACACACACACACACACACCTGATGCATTTAGACATACAAGGCTTTGTTTCAGGGGAACCAGTGGAACGCAGTTCCCGTACCTTTTTTCACAGACCACATGGTACATTTTATAGCATTATTGTGATAATCTAAAAAAAAATACACATTTTTATATGTTTTATAAAACAATCAGAATGTAATAATTATTATTTACAAAAATAATAGATATATTTGAAACGATTTTGAAATGTGAATAAATGTGTATATTAATACGCATGTCAAAGAATAATTTCCCCGGCTGGTCCCATCCTCACGTCAGCGTTCCCTCACCTTTTTCCTAGAAAAAACAAACCACTGTAGACATATACACAGATACTATAACTGAGACACATATGTATATAAGAATGTTATATATACTCGCACACATACTAATGCACCATACTAACTTATACTCGCACACACACACACACACTAATGCACCATACTAATTTATACTCGCACACACACACTAATGCACCATACTAACATATACTCGCACACACACACTAATGCACCATACTAACTTACACTCGCACACACACATATAAATTAACACAGAGACATTCACAAAATACAAACAATATTAACATAAACACAAACATATGCAAACAGAAAATACACATGGACAGAGGTATTAAGCAACTTGTTGATCTGCAAATACAGTCAGGTAGTTCACAAAAACGGGTGTAATAGCGCACGTCCTGTCGTTAAAGAGGAAGTCCGCGCGGCACTTAAATAATAAAACGTTTTGTTTTAATACATGCAGCCATTGATTATCTTTATTGAAAATTAATTACCTAAGCTGCCGATCGATTTGTTCTCCCGTGAGCGATCAGCAAAAATCCTGCTGCTCACTAAATAGCTGCCTTTCAGTTTCAATCAACCCTTCAATGTAATTCAGCAGCTACAATGTATTCTTATATTACAACGCTAACATTATCTATTGTTACAGTATGCAGCTCACACTGCTGGGAATATTGGCAACAAATGATTGCAAACAGGAAAGTGTTACAACGATGTTGCCTTACTGGGGAAGTGTGCTAAAACCTGCTATAGAAATCAAAGGACGCTTAGTATATTAAAACTAATTAAAAATGGCATTAAGAGTTGAATTAAAAAAAAGTTAGTAAGTATTATCTAATGCCGTATAACTGATTTATTTAAAAAAAAAAACATATAGGATATTGCATGGATTTCTCCTTTAATACACACAAATGCAGGTGTTCAGAGGCGCACACACATACATACATAGCAAAAACTCACATTTGCTAAATATTCATAAATGTGTTATATATACCCGCAAACTACTTTACACGCAAACATACCAGATCGATCAACTCTCACTGATTTTTAGCATCAGGGCTGTCACAGACTTCAATGGAGTCTCGCTGATACGAGTCAGGACACTTCCATTAAAATGTCATTTTCTGTTCCGTCCTGGACCAACCCCCTCCTCCTACCCCCGATCCTACTGCATTCAAATGGAAGTTCTAGTGTTACATCTCCAAACCTGACAGATATTACCTGGGACACATTGCACGGTCCTCGTACCCTGCACCCCAACATTGCTCTGTCTTTCGTCCCTTAGTTTGTCTAGTTTTACAACTATGTTCATAAAAAATGACTATACCTAAAGCCTAGACTATGCTATAAGGCTATATATACTATGTCCTCGGACACATCCAGTTAGACCAACTCTAATCCTCAAGGGTCACCAGCAGGTCAGGGTTTCAGGATATCCCTGTTTCAGCACAGATGGCTCAATCAGTGGCTCAGCCACTGATTGAGCCACCTGTGCTGAAGCAGGGATATCCTTCTAACATGACCTGTTGGTGGCCTTTGAGGACTGGAGTTGGCCACTCCTGGCCTACCCAGTTCTGTACCGCAGGCTTGTCTAGCACTACAAGGGTTGAAGCATTTATATGCACGCCTCTCACACATCTCCTTCCACTGTTTATCATATCTGCGTGGCTCTCTTGTTTCCGTGGCTGCCATTTCCTTTACATTTTCTTTGTTTTTTCTCACCCCTTTATATTCTTTTGATGTATCCAGGTAGTTTGCCTAGTTTTGCTTTGGTGCCGGGTTCCCCGCCTACTCCAGTTGTCAAAATTCCACTTATCTGGAACCTCCTGATACCTTCAGAACCTCTGAGAACCCTCAAGTTCTCTGCCCTATTTATTATGTATGGGGCTTATTGCAATATTCATCTTATATTGCTGTTACCCAGGCCATACATGAAAAATAGATGCACATTTCAAAGCATCTTTGCATAGGGGATATGCTTAATCAATTCTGTTTGGCATCTTTGGTTATTCTGGTAAATGACTGCAGTTTCGCCTATGGAAAAATCTAATTGGATGGTAAAGATAAAAGCAGGAGTGACTGTGGCTAAAGAGGTGGGTACTATACACCCAATATGTCCCTACTGCGCCCTCTTTGCTTTTCTCTCCCTTTCTCATTTGACGTCTCCATTGCTTCATTTCTCATTCTTCCCCTCCTTGTATCTCCCTTTGTTTTTTTTTCCAATCTTCCTTACGCCCCCCTCCTCCTCCTCCTCCTCCTCCTCCTCCTCCTCCTCCTCCTCCTCCTCCTCCTCCTCCTCCTCCTCCTCCTCCTCCTCCTCCTCCTCCTCCTCCTCCTCCTCCTCCTCCTCCTCCTCCTCCTCCTCCTCCTCCTCCTCCTCCTCCTCCTCCTCCTCCTCCTCCTCCTCCTCCTCCTCCTCCTCCTCCTCCTCCTCCTCCTCCTCCTCCTCCTCCTCCTCCTCCTCCTCCTCCTCCTCCTCCTCCTCCTCCTCCTCCTCCTCCTCCTCCTCCTCCTCCTCCTCCTCCTCCTCCTCCTCCTCCTCCTCCTCCTCCTCCTCCTCCTCCTCCTCCTCCTCCTCCTCCTCCTCCTCCTCCATCATTTCCAGTGTCCTGGCTATTTGCATGATGGCTCTAATTAAAGAAGTTGAGAATGACGTGTCCCTAACACCTTCGCAACTGAGCCAGCTACCTGACAGATGGAGCTCTTCCCCACTGCACCCTCTGCTGGTAAAACATTGGTAGTGCTAGCAACCATTTCTTTTTCAGAAGTTGGACTACTATGAACACATATGCAGTACATGTCTCAGACTGGTCCACAAACCTGCCTTTCCCCACAGCCACTCTGCATGCATTGCTTCCACTGCAGTCAGGGATTCTGGGTAAAGACATGCAAATGAGCACTCACAGTGTGTCACTTTTTTGCTTCCTGTCCTTTTTAACATGGACCCCTCTCTAAGTTTATGCCTGCTGCTCTACACACATTTTTCAGCACAGCCTCGGTTAAAGGACTCTTTAATAACATATGTCCTTATATAACGCTGGAAATGTACACAGTGCTGCACATAGATTGTAAGCCCTTCAGGGCAGGGACTCCTTTTTCCTAATGTTACCTTTATATCTCATGTTATATTATTATGTCGCATGCATTACTGCTGGGAAGTGCTATGTACATAAATTGCGCTATATAAATAAAGATATACATACATTCATAGAGTTGTTCAGGTACAATATGTCTCTGCCCCAAATAGCGTACAATCTAATTTCAGTGCTGGAGATGCATTGAGATAATATTCCTAGTCTCAATGAGAGCTGTCACGGGGATTCTCTAGGGGTAACTGTGTTAGCTGGTTTCATTTGCAGCTGTATAGAGTGAGTTCTGCCTGACTGCAAGAAAAGCGAAGATTGTTCCCAAATCTTTTCTGAACTATTTATCCCAATAAAAAAATAAGTATAACGAACAATTACTATGCTCCTGTATTGTGACCTCGTAGGACAACCCCCGGTGTTATTTTTTACTTTAAAAAGACCAACCGTGTTTATAAAGCTAATGCAGTGGTGCTGGTATTATGGGGAGATTCACTAAGCGTTGATGTGGGTATTGCCCCCGATCTGGTGTTAAATGCCTTTCAAGTCAATGCAGTTATACCCCACACCTATGCTTAGTGAATACCAGGGTATGTAGAGGAAGAGGCGGCACCTAGTGGGTCACTTGTCACTTATGCATAGGGGTTTCAGGTGTCCAGTATTGAACTGGACTGTCCTGTATTTGGACACTGTCCAGTAAAAAAAAATTAGAGGTGATATTGCACATGTATGTGTATATATATGTGTATGTGTATATATGTATTACCTCTCTGGACATAGTGACCTGACCGGCTTGGGGGGCCACGGGATTTCCTAGACCAGGGAGAGAGCAGGGCTGCTGCTAGAGGGCTGTGTGCTTCCTCCATTCTGATTGGCTGCATTACCCAGCAGAAGCCAATCAGAAGGAGGTGTCAGGAGCCTGGGAGTGGGGCCAAGGAGAGGAGGAAACAGCATGGAGAGAGGTGTGTGTCCAGCGCGTCGCACCTTTCACCATTGTGTCCAGTATTGTTGGAGAAGCCGCCTCCTGGCAGCCTTACTTATGGAGGTAATTTCCGGATGGCCATGACATTTCCTATGTGCCATCGAATACCAACCAATGTCCTAAGTGCGTTTAAACGTCATATCCAAAAAGAGTCACACCGCATTAACACTCCGAGTGCCAGAGATGGGGGTCAGCGTCACGCCCCAAGGCATTTTAATAATTTAGCAGGGGTTGTTTATTTGACGTTTCCGTTTTGGGTGTTTGTATTATCTGATGCTAGGGGGACTTAGCATATATTAATACCTTCTCTAGCCAAGGCGACAGCAACACATTACAAAGCAATGTATTTCTGGGCCCTCTGCCAGCAACGTGCTTAAATTACCCCTCTTTTTTGGGGTGGGGGGGTTTAGGGGTGTCCAAGAGTAAGAATGATGTCGTAATACATCTCCAGACACCCCCCCCCCTTCCCATTCAGGAGAAATATTGTTGTTTATGAAGAGGCTTTTCCCACTTTCAAAATGTCTGTCACGTAGCGTTCTGGCTAGAGACAATTATTAGCAGCGACGTCAGCAGCTGCCTCTCGGTGACCATTTTAAATTCCCCCAAATACTGATATATTATAGGTGAATATCTCAGAACCAGGAAGGCTTCTTAGAGTAAAACAATTTGACGTAGGTACGTTTTTAGGGGGAAAAAAAAGTTGTCATTGTTTGGTAGATTTAATTATGTGAATTTTCCAACGTATCGCATTGAATTTTGTTTTTTACAAAATCCTTACACTCCTTCACCCCTAACAAGTGAGTATTGAGTGTTAGGCCTCGTCCATAGCGATCGCAACAGCGCGACGCGAACAAGAGATGGCTCCTCTAGGAGGCCGCCCACAGTGAGCGCGTGATGAAGTGCGACGGCGCGGCAGCATTTCCAGAAGACAAGATGTGTGAGTTTTGGTGCGATGGCCGCTTCACGTGGGCGGTTCAGCCAATGAGGTCAAACCAGCTCCGTGACATCACGGCCACGCCTCCCCGTCGTGCGCGTCAGAAATTGTACAGGCCACGGATCGTTCAAGCAACAGGCACGAGCGGCGCTCTGCGAATGCGCTATGGGCTTGGCCGTGGGCTTCACATTTCCTGTTATACTGCGAGCTAGTCGCATCAGTTGGAGCCGGCCTCTCTTACAATCAGTTTATACAGACGTACCCCGCATTAACGTACACAATGGGACTGGAGCATGTATGTAAAGTGAAAATGTACTTATTGATGCATGTACTGTACTGCAATCATCATATATGTGCATAACTGATGTAAATAACGCATGTGTAACAGGCTCTATAGTCTCCCCGCTTGCGCACAGCTTCGGTACAGGTAGGGAGCCGGTATTGCTGATCAGGACGTGCTGACAGGCGCATGCGTGAGCTGCTGTTTACCTATTGGGCGATATGTCCTTACTCGCGAGTGTCCTTAAAGTGAGTGTCCTTAAACCGGGGTATGCCTGTATTTTATTTACATATTATCACCATCTGTATTCGGGGAGGAGGTACAAAGACAAATATGAGGAGAAGTATTTTAATGTGCTAATATTGTTTTTTTTCTCCACTTGATTATCCTGGTGCCAAGGCAAAGAGATGGAATGAGAAAATAATACAGAACTCTGTACAATCCGAAACACACCAACCTTCTTATGTATCCCCTGTACCGTATGTATCCCCTGTACCGTATGTATCCACGTAACAATAATAATAATATTGTGTTTTCTTGTATAGCACTGACAGTGTAAGCAGTTCTGTACATAGAATTTTTCCAGGTACGAGTTCCTGTCCTGTAGAGCTTACCATCTATTTTTTGTGTGTGCCTGAGGCACAGGGATATAAAGTGACTTGCCCAAGGTCATTAGAAGCTGACACCAGGATTTGAACCAGCACCCCCTGCTTTAAACTCAGTGCCATTGTTTTCAGACCCACTGAGCCGCTCCTTCAGCCCTCTTCCTTATAGATTGTAAGCTTCTTGGGGCAGGGCCCTCCTTACCTACTGTTACAATGTATGTCAATGTTTGTTATCTCATTGTTTTCTTGTTCTCCAACCCTATTGTACTGCACTACGGAATATGTTGGCGTGTTATAAATAAATGATGATGATGATGATAATAATAATAATAATAATAATAATAATAATAATAATAACATATTCAGGAGATGCTTGTTTAGCACTAATGTGCCATGAACTTCTATAAAGGCAAAACACTTCTTGAAGCAGGGTAACCTCCCTGAGATTATATGGGAAGGAAGAGGTTGGCAGAGTCCTTTTCTGATATAAGTTCTACTACTTCTCTTTCTCTCTTGCCCTCTATAGGGCAAATGTTAGAACATGATTCGTTTGTTGTCTGAAATTACGTTTGACACAATGCGTCGTGTTACCTGCTTGATACAATTTAAAATAAAACAGAATTATTCATTCTCCTCTCTTTTTTTTATAACTGGTATTAGTAAATTTCAATGATTCGTTTAGTACATTTTATAATATCCATGCTGTTGTTTTGTTAATGTGTATATTGAAACATCCATGCTACATCTAAAAGATTTTTAGTTTCCTACATAGTCACCAAAGCACGTCTAATTTTGCTCTAACAATATAAACAGACTGAAGGGTTTACGCCGGGTTTAACTTAACAATTTTGACACAGTGTAGACACACATATAATTTATTTTAGTACATGCCATTTACATGTGATAGGTATCACTTCTGCTCTGCCTCTTCTAACACCAGTGTATGCCCCCTCCACCCCCACCGTGTCTGCGGCCTTGTGACCCCTCCGCTTTCCCTCTGTCTCTCCCTCACTCTCCCCCTCTCTCTTTTCTCCCCCCCTCCGCTATTACTCAATTACCCCCACTCAATCCCCCCTTTCACATACTCATTTCCCCCTCCTCCCCTGGCCAAACACACAATTCCCCCCAATACCCATACAATTCCCCCTCCCAGACTGCCCACACAACCCCCCCAATACACAGTCAATACCCCCTCCCATTACAAAACTACACCCCCAAATACAGATACCACTGCACCCTCTCAGATACAGAAACCACAACTACCCCCCCAAATACAACCACCACCAACCCACCGCCAAATACAATTCCCCCCTCCACTAATACAATTCCAATCCCCCACAAATACACTTACCACCCCACCCCCACAAATACACTTACCACTTACCACTGGTTGCTTCCGCTGCCGATCACTGGCTCTCCCTAGCTGCTGCTGCTGCCTACGCCGGGCCTCTCTCTCCCGCTGGTGCACGCAGGAGGCTGAGCCTGACTTCCGGTTGCACACAGGCTGGAGAGAGAGAGGCCTGGCTTAGGAAGAGGAGACAGCTACTGAGGAGAGCCGGAGCCCAGTGGCGGCAACCAGAGGCCCGGTCATGGGTTGCCACCACCGACCCCCGCTCTCCCAATCTGCTGCCTCATCCCACGCTGGGCCTCTCTCTCCAACTGGTGCGTGCTGGAAGATGGGTGCAACCAGAAGTCAAACACAAACAATGGGTACTACAGCGCCATAATACCCGTTGTGTGTGTGTTTGTTTCATTTACGGTTGGGAGGCCGTGGGTATTTGGCAGGATCTGGTTGGGAGCACATGTTTTGTTAGATATATTGGCATTTATTTTAGCCATTTATTATTCAATTCACATTTTTAGATAAAGTTTGGGTTTGTGCTTTTTTGATTGTCACTGCACCCAGAAGTCCGGCTCAGCTTCCAGCACCCACCAGTTGGAGAGAGAGAGATAGAGGCCCGGTTTGGGACCAGGCATCATCTGGCGAGAGCCGGGAGTCAGCGCCCGGGGGGCGGCAACCAGAGGCCCGGCCACCCGGCATCTGGGCGCAGAAGTAGTTTCAGCGCTGTTCACAGCCACCGGGCCCAGGACACTTGTCCCAGCTGTCCCCCACTATCGAGACGCCCCTGTATATGGCTCAAAAGAATTACTGACACATACCGTGCACAATGTAACATTTAGTACATAGACGCACATACACAATATACTTTTTTGGTTTCCTTGCATCAATTTAATTCTAAAATTCAATTTGGGAATCTTGGTACATCATCCTTTTCTCTCGCACTCTCAATATGAAGGATACGTTTGGGAGGGCAATTCCATCAACGTTTCTAGGGTAATATAGAGTAATTGCCTGATAGGCGGGATCTGACTGATCCCATAGCGTCTGTAGAGTATGATGGAGTGAGGCTATTCTATTGAATGGAGAACAAGTGTGAATTTCCGCATAGGCCTCTGTATGGGTGGAGTTTTTGATGGCACGCTGCATCGTGTCTCAGCAACAGGTCATGGGTCATCAAACTAGGTCAGGGGTTCCCAACTCCAGTTCTCAAGACCCTCCAACAGGTCATGTTTTCAGGATATCCCAGCGTCAGCACAGGTGGTGCAATCCATCCCTGCTTCAGCCCAGGTGGCTCAAAATCAGAGACTCAGTCTTTGACTGCGCCACTGATTGAGCTGCTGAAGCAGGGATATCCTGTAAACCTGACCTGTTGGGGGTTCTTGAGGACGAGAGTTGAGAATCCCTGCACTGGGTGATAAAAGTCGCTGATTGGGATTATCTGGAAACAATGTCACATGTCCTTAGGAAGAGGAGGTTAAAGTCATTTCCCCCCTCCCCCATGCCGAACGATTTGTGTCTGGTAGGGGGTTATATGTGGGTGGTGAAGAGGATAGGATGAGTGTACACTTTTATTGCCTTTTCCCAGCAGCACTTGCTGCAGCACACACCTTGTGAGGATCGTGCAACCTGGAGGACCTTTGGCCTGGTGAGCATTCTGTTCAAACAGCCAAAAGCTGATATTGTATCAGCAGCACCAACTGCTCCTTATGACTTTCCAATGCCTTCACCCCCCTGTTCTCTCAGCCTTTGGGGGACTGCAGAGAGTGTAACCAAACCTCTAGAATAGTGGCTCTGATACAGCTTGTAGTGACACTCTGGTGGTCATAATCCCAAGCCTGGTGTGGCACAAACATTTATACAACAAGACAAATTCAAGCAGGGGCACTTCTTTTTTTAACTTCTTTTTTACATAGGATTGAAGTAGGGGGTCTCCAGAGCTGAACCCCATTAATTTTAGCTCCAGGGAACCCCCTGCTTCCAGAGATATTTATCTCCGAAGGGGGTGCCGGTATCTCCTACAAGTTTATAGCTCCTGCTTCATGTGAGCCAATAGGAAGCTGCACTGGATGACGTCACGACTTTCTATTGGCCCGCCGGGCGCGGGAGCTTTGAAAAGTGGCCATTACATGAGCCCCAGCTAGCGAGCCATAGCGGCTACTGGCACTCCCTACTGAGGTATCTCTGGAAGCAGCTGAAATGAATGGGGTTCAGCTCCGGACACCCCCTGCTTCAAATCAATGTAAAACATAAAAATTGGGGGGGGAAGGGGGAACGGCCATCTTGGATTGCCTCTTAAATGAAGAAATTCAATTCTGAAGCGCTGGTTTAGGACAAAAATCCATATTGACGTAAATTAGCTTCCTTAAAAGGATACATGAAAAATACAACTTTAAAAAAAATAAATTGGAATATATTGATATCACCTGTAGTTAAAAAAAACTAAAAAAAACAAGCTAGGGTCGTCGCCATGTTTAAGAACTAATGTTCTAGCATAGAGATATGCAACATTTTCACCCGCGTTAGTAAACCATGCAAAATTTAACAGGAAAAAAAACTGTGCAGTTTTCATAGTATTGTATTGTATGTCTTTATTTATATAGCGCCATTAATGTACATAGCGCTTCACAGCAGTAATACATGTGGTAATCAAATAAATAACAGATAATATAAATAACAGATCATGGGAATAAGTGCTTCAGACATAAAAGTAACATTAAGGAAGAGGAGTCCCTGCCCCGAGGAGCTTACAGTCTAATTGGTAGGTAGGGAGAACGTACAGAGACAGTAGGAGGGAGTTCTGGTAAGTGCGTCTGCAGGGGGCCAAGCTTTATGCATCATGTGTTCAGAATATCCACAGTGCTATTCATATGCAGTTTGCCAAGTACATGTAAGAGTCAAGTGCGTACCTTAAAATAGGGCTTTTGCAGCATAGAGATAGGGCCAGGTCCCCGTTGCAGGGACAAGAGATGCCCCTCAATGGGGCCGGGCCCACAACAAGGGCGCGGCCAGTTTTTCCTTAAGACTTGAAAATTGAGCTCAATGCTGGCGACGAGTGTGGTGGCCACGCCCCCGGGCGGTTCAGCCAATGAGGGTGAACCTGCCCGGTGAAGTCATGGTCGCGCTCCCCACCACGCCTCCGCCACTCTCCCAGCCCCATCTTTCCCCCTGCAGCTCACTACAGACCGGGGATCAGAGCTGGACACGATGCCAGCCTGGCAGGCGCGAGCGGAGCGCAGACAGCGGGGCCGCAGCCATAATAGAGAGAGAAGGAAATATGCAAATTTTAAATCATTTGACTATATTAGGCATATTTAAATGTGCTTATTTCACAGGTATCTCAGGTGTGTACACAGGTATCTCCCCACATGAGATATAAATGACTATTGGGAGGTATCTCTCCCCCCCGAAACCCATATTTCAGGGTTCAGTTTCTGGATGTTGTTTGAATACAGAATCTTTGGGGGAAATGAGACGTTCCACCTGAGTTTTTTGAGTTAAGGCCAATTTTCAACTAACTTTTTTAGCTATAAAGTTTAAGCAAATTTCTCAAATTTTTTTTTTTTTAAGTCTGTGTAACAAAATTTGCAAAAACGGATTTAGGGAAGTTTGCACATCTTCATTCTAAAGTGTCTAGTGTTTTTAATAATAATAGTGTTTTTAATAATATTTCCGCCCTCTACGCAGTATTCCCTTGATTAACCACGAGGAATAGAATAGAAGTGTGCACGTGCATAGTTTATATCTGCATTGTTAGAGACAGGTGGCAAATTTCCATCTCGCTTGTGTTATTATTCTGAAATGTCTGCTTCCAAATATCTATTTTTATCAACATAAAATGAGCAGTAAGTAACCCAATGAAACATCCCTTAGTAGAAGCCAGTAACATATCCCCTTAATGAAGGGGGAGTGTGCAAGCCTTTTGGTTTGGAAATTAATTACAAGTTGAATTTCCTAGGGGGCTACTAGCTTGAGGGGTGTTTGTCAATCTAGTATGTTCTTTACCCTAAAACCAACCTGCCCTTGTCAGAGAGCTAATAAAAATAAAGGGGAGATGGCTATGTTGCCTGTGCAAACGCTTGTTGACATCACACGAAAGGGAGTAGCCTACAAAATCTCACTTCAACATATTTATGAACCTTAAAACTGCAGTTCAGGCTCCCGTTTTTTTTTTTTTTTAGTTTTTTTTTTTTAACTTCAATAGTTTCATCTGGGCAATCTCTACTTACCTAAAAAAAACTGCATAGCTACCAGTCAATTCGTTCTCCGTCTATTGATCGGCAAAGTTTGGCGCCATCTTTAAATATGGGGAATGTAAATCGTTGCTATAGGAACAAGCATGCTTGTTAAAATAGAATACAAGAAAATTGGTCTTTCAAAGTTGTTTTTTTTAAAACAGAAAATGCTAAGTATTTTTTCTTACTACAGAACTGATTTATTAAAAAAAAACACACACATGCAGGATATTGCCTGAACTGCAGCTTTAAAGAAACAATTAATGCAATATCCTGCATGTGTTTTTAAAAAAAAAATCATTTATGTAGTATTAGATTAGCGGTGCACAAACTAGGAGGCGCCCCCCGAGACTTTATTGCGCGAGGCCTCTGTAAATTTACTTACCGGCTTCTTGTCCACGCGTCTCCATGACGCCCATTACCATGGAGACGGGACGTCCAATGACGCCGCGGGTCACATGACGTGATGTCACACGACCCGCAGCGTCATTTGACGCATCATTAGAGGGGGGGGGGGGCGCGACCGAGGAGGCAGCAGGTAAGGGGATCGCAGGCGCAGGGAGTTTGCGCACCGCTGTATTAGATTTTATTTACATTTTTTCAAATTCAACTCAGTGCCATTTTTAATTAATTTTTATATAGTGGGCATCCTTCAATTTCTATAGCAGGTTTTAACACACTTCCCCAGTAGTGCAAGATCTTTGCAAAACTTTCCCACTTGTGATCATTTGTTGCCAATGTTCCCAGCAGTTTGAGCTGCAAACTGTAACAATAGATAATGTTACCATAGTAATATAATAACACATTGTAGCTTCTGAGTTACACTGACTAAAGGATTGATTGAAACGTAAATGCCGCCATTTAGTGAACCCCGAGAAGCAGGATGTTTGCTGATCAATCACAGGAGAATAAATCGATCGGCAGCTGTGGTAATTAGTTTTCAATAAAAGTAACCAAAGGCAGCATATATTTAAAAAAAAAGTGCCGCGTGGATTCTCTCTTTAAAAGATTAATAAGAGTTGTCGGGGGGGGGGGGGGAGAGAAAGGAAAATAGCACAAATGATGGTTAGTGTGGTATAGAACATAGGTATCCCATAACTAAGCCCCAAATACACAACGAAAAGAGAGAACGTCCCAGCACACCAGTGACTACACCTTAAAACCACAGCATCATGTGAAAAGCAGGGCATGTTCAGCAGACAAAATTTAGCTGGTTTTCAGTTAAATCAACTGACTTACTTTAAACATAAAGATAACACACAAGCTCATGGTAGTCATTACCACTGGGGTACACCCCACGATTGCCATGTAGGATAGATTGAGAGATTATATAAACTGTCCACAGTGTCAATAACGTGTTGTGTCTACCTGACCATGGATGATGGAAGCACATACAGATGTAGCCAACAGTTTCAGCCCTAAGGTGAATTCATCAGGGTGAGTATATTTCATATACATGGCTTGGAAATAATAGTGCGAACGCTGGTCCTGTCCTTAGTATATTGGACGCAGGTACATACTGCAAAATGCGTCTTCCTTTTTGCTGCAAAAACCCATGTTCATCGCCACTTTTATCCCTGATAAAAATCCATTCATCCATTTCTCCAAAATGAATGTCTCATTAATTATATGGCCCATGTTTACTAAGCTGTGTTTTGCTATGAGACACCCTTCGGCACCAGAAGTCACATTCTGCCCCATTCACTAGAAGGAAACGCTACTCCATAAGACGCCTCCTGTGCTGGAATACACCTTATGGCCCCAATCAAGGGAGGGCTATATTTGTTGAGCGGTGTTACTCTAGAAGATACCATGTGCATTGGAAGGTGTGTGGAGTAGCACTGCGTAGAAGATATGGCCCTATATTTCTTTCACCTTTTGTCCCACATTGATGATTGCACATAAATTCCATACATTAGTCCCAAAATAGACTTCCAAGAGACATCCTTCCTTAATAACCCAATTAGAATCAAATCCCTGCCATTGAGAAGTCCAGTGGTTAACCCCACATGTGCCAAGAGCTAGCAATGTGTAGCTTGTACCCTGAACTAAAACGGTTAAGATCTCCCTAGAACAGGGGGGTGGGCAACTTCAGTCCTCAAGGGCCCCCAACAGGCCAAGTTTCAGGATATCCCTGCTTCAGCACAGGTAGCTTAATCAGTCAATGCTTCAACACAGGTGGCTCACTCAAAGACCAAGCTACTGATTGAGCCACCTGTGCTGAAGCAGGGATATCCTTAAAAACTGACCGACTGGAGTTGCCCACCCCCATCCTAGAACATAGAGCAGACTTCTCACTATCTATCCGAGTTTGGCAGGTATGCTCAGACTGAACGTTTCGTACCTTTCACCTTTAGCGATTTGCCATTTACCTGTTGTGTGATCCTCCCTCTGCCAGCTGCTCCCACTGGTATCTCGGAATGTTTCATGTTTATTGCAGTGGGATATTCAGTCTGTTAGCAGCCATAAACACTGATTAGATGAGGTTCTGAGACACTGGTCAGAATCCAAAGGGTTTATAAGGGTCTGACCTTGCTCTTTGCCCTTCGCTGCCACCCCAATCGCACCTGTTCTCCCCCTCCCCTCTGCTGCCATATTTAAACACCTTTCACTAGTTATGGAGGTAATACTTTATTAACCCTTTCTGTGCGGGTCTTTGGAAGAGATTTACCGTCGGTTACCTATTGAAAAAAGAATACTTGCGATAAAAATTTTTTTCTGTTGTATTAATTATATGGCTGCTGTTTCGGTAAAAAGCAGTGAAGCTGCTCTGAGGTTATACTGTATATCGTTGTGTGTGTGTGTGTGTGTGTGTGTGTGTGTGTGTGTGTGTGTGTGTGTGTGTGTGTGTGTGTGTGTGTGTGTGTGTGTGTGTGTGTGTGTGTGTGTGTGTGTTTTTTTTAATATATATTTTTATATTGCTTTTTTTCTAGAAAAAAGATTAAGGGAAATGTGACGTGAGGATGGGAACGGGGGTGGAAATTATTCTTAGACATGCACAATAATATACACATTTATTCACATTTCAAATCATTTTGAATCCATCTGTTTTTGGTAAATTATAATTATTACATTCTAATTGTCTTATAAAACATAAAAAATTCGTTTTCTTAAATTATCACAATAATGCTATGAAATATACTATTATAGACAAAATATTGTCTATGAAAAAAGGAACAGGAACTCCATTCCACCTGAAAAAAAAATCTATTACGTACGTACATACATACATATTAAAGTCAGGTTATAAAATACTGCACCGTGTTTCTCAAATAAAATCCTATTGGTTTCAATAAAAATGTGTTTTCCTTCACAAAACCTGCGTGTGTTATTTTACCTTGCCATTAGCAGCTGAGAGAACTTGATACATGACTTTGTTTGTGGAGGTTGTGTCTAAGTGAGTCAGTCAATATACGCCGAAGTGGAGTGTGACCTAAATGGCTGTTTTTGGCCAAATTATTCTTTAAATGTACCACCCGAATCTCCTTGCTGGGCACTAGTGAAAGCACAAAACTGGAGCAGGGTGTTAACAAATTACATTGTTTTCAAATCGTTGTCGCACACACCTATCAGTTTCCTGGAGGCCTTAGGTCAGGGGAGGGCCAACTCCAGTCCTCAAAGGCCATCAACAGGTCAGGTTTTCAGGATATCCTTGCAACAGCACAGATGGCTCAACAGATGGAGCAGGGATATCCTGAAAGCCTGACCTGTTTGGTGGCCCTTGAGGGCTGGAATTAGCCACCCCTGCCATAGACAGTTTCAGCAAGACATAATTGATTTATTTAGTGTAATACATAGTCGCGGTGGCTTCCCACTGAAGGAGCCTCCCATGACGCATTTCATTACTTCTGCTACAGCATAAGAGGCGAATCCCCCTCTGACACGTCGGGGGAATAGGGTTGCCAGGTGGCTCCTCCAAAAATACTGGACACAATTGTGACATGTCGAGAGAGACACACACACACACACACACACACACACACACACACACACACACACACACACACACACACACACACACACACCACCTCTCTCTGCTCCATGCTGTTTCCTCCTCTCCCTGGCCCCACCCCCAGGCTCCTGACACCTCCTCCTGAATGGCTGCATTACCCAGCAGCCAATCAGAATGGAGGTAGATGCCCAGCCCCTTAGCAACAGCCCGGCTCTCTCCCTGCTCGGGGAAATCCCGCGCCCCCCCCCCCCCAAGTCGGTCAGGTCACTATGTCCAGTGAGGTAATACCGGGCACATACATGTCCTGTATTACCTCTGATTTTTTTTTTAGTGGACAGTGTATCCAAATACAGGACAGTCCGGTTCAATACCGGACACCTGGCAACCCTACGGGGGAGGCGCATTCAGGGTGCCACTGCCACTATGCCTTATACTTTGAATAAATAATGTCTTGCTGAAACTGCCCATTGCCTGCAGGAAGTTGTGCAACACGAGTGCTATGTTGAGTTGTTGTAAACCCTACAGCAGTGTTCACAAAGAGGATGGGCTGGTGCCAGGAAACAATAAACCTGTGACATTGTATATGTTATATTTTTTTTCTTTGATAAATCAAAAGGCAAATATATAGTGTTGCATGTGTGGGTAAATGACCGCTTGTGAAGCATCACAGGGGGAGAAAACAGCAGTGGGTGTTAAGTATTAAAAAAGCTGCAAAACATTAAATCTTATATTTGTTTTTTTTTAAATAAATCAGTGCTCTAGTATTAGATAATAGTGACTTTTTTATTATTATTATTAAAGTATTGTCTCTACCAGAAAATGTTGACAGGAAAGCAATGAGATATACACACAATGAGACTTTTGTTTTAAGAAGAAAGGCTTTATACAATATAAAAAAAAATCTACATATTAACAATATTTGCCCCATGTTTACTGTTTATTTTATCGTCTTTGCTGCTGGAGGGACCCACAAGGCATTGACATTGGAAGCCACTAATTCAATTAATGGAGTTTATTACCGCATGAAAATTCAGACAGCTCCACGTTTCATTAAACCAGTGTTTCCTAACTCCAGTCCTCAGGGAACCCCAACAGGTCACGTCTTACGGATATCCCTGCTCCAGCACAGGTGGCTCAGTCAAAATGACTGAGCCGCTGATTGACCCACCTGTGCTGGAGCAGGGATATCCTTAAGACCTGACCTGTTGGGGTTCCCTGAGGACTGGAGTTGGGAAACACTGCATTAAACCAAAGAGCATAAGCCGCTCACTGCTGAAGAGGTCATTCAGACACATGGGATCATGATGAAATGAGATATTCTTCATATCAATACATATGACATTTTGTATATCGCTATTTTAAGTTCTCCCTACAATTGGGAATATCCCGTATGTACTTTTAAACCCTGATGTCATGGTACCACTAGGGGATATTGGTAAACCGTAAACAGAGAAAAGGTCCTGGTATAAGTACTCACAGATCCTCCTCTTGTTTCCTGTAACTCCAACTTTTCGTAACCTCACAAGTGCCAGGACAACCTGTTGATGTCAGTACATTGGCTGGACATGGCAGTTTTGCCACATTAATGTACACTAGAGCCTTCCAAATGTTCCCCTATTTAATATGCTGGGAAGTTGCATCTTTATAACTTAAGGAAGCACCTTATCAACATATTGAATAGGAGTCAATGACCAAGATGCTGCTCTCTGGCTCAGATGCTAGAGACAGGAGGTCTAATTCTTCTGGGTAAGACCAGACCAAACCCATGTCAATGATGTGTGACTTATCAAACCTGGATGTACAGCATACATGGCACAATAACACAATGTGGTGCTTTCACACTACAAATAAGACATCTAAGACTAAAAAGAGTATGCCAAATAATAAATAGATTTATTCAGTGACCTCACATTGGCCAAAAGGTACAGTATCTTATAGCGCCCAAAATGGCCCAATATATTTTATTTATCAAGATCTCCAAAGGCGTGGTGCTACATACTGTAGTTGATTTCATAAATATGATGTAGAGTATGGGGTCTGTAACTTGGTTAATAAACTGCATGATCCCTTTTCTTCAAAGAGTATTAGTAAGTCTTATTTACAACCTACCTGGACAGTGCAGTACAGGGACAGTTCTAATATTACTGCTGGACAATCCTAATAAAACAGAACATTAAATCTGAAAGCACATGGGGAAAACACATGTGGGTTTATTCAGCAGTCATACAGCAGCAAAACTGAGGCAAAGATACACCGCCAGTTTTATAATGAAAAACATACCCATTGAAACCACTGGCATTTTCTTGATTGATAAATCGGCTGCAGTATTTTGGCAGCAGTTCTGCTCCGGGTTTGCAGACAGGAGTCGTTGATAGACGACTCCTATGATGTACTATTATGTTAACAGACCCATATGGCTACAACCAAACTCTGTGGGATTTGTTTATCAAAGACTCCCGGCTGAATGTCATTGAAAGCAATGGGATATTTTTGGACTGGTTTTGCAACTGGAAGAGTTTGATAAATGATCCACTGTACCTCTGAAGAGCAATATCTCAGCTCCTGAGTGTATAGGTCCCATGGATCACGGGAATTTGGGGTCCTGGTTTCTGGGCCACAAACAACCCATGTAGGTTTTGGGCAGTTTCAAAAACCTCCCTAAATCAATGACTTTGCTCCTAACTGAATACTCTGCCTTGATCGACTGAGCTTCTGATGAGCACCTTGTAGACATTATTATGGACCAGTGCTTAGGATACCCTTAAAAAAAGATAGTCTTTGTTTTTCTATATTATATTATATTATGCCACTAGCCCTGTGCCATTTGTATGGTGGTTTTCTGGTAGTCTTGGTGCCTGGCGCCAGGACAATTCATCCTATTAGTACTATAAAACGCAGTTCAACCTCACTTATTTCATATTCTGGTCCTTATTCTGTAAGGTGCTATAACACCGATCTAGCTATTGCATGGGAAGCCCCATGTACTTCAATGGGGTAGTCCATGCGATGGCCCCAGATAGGCGCTATCGTACTTTATAGCATAAGGTTTTTTGTGTGTCCTTACCATGCCCTTCCCTCTTATTACAGAGAACATTCTTCTAATGAGGCATATTGTTCTAGATGATAAGGGACAAATCAGTCAGTTGTTTTCCATTTATCGCAACTATACCTTGGTTCTGATCATGCAGCTTGCTCTACTGTAACTGTATTGAGATATGAGATTCTTTAAAAAAAAAACAAAAACACAGGATTCATTAAGCCTGTCCCTTATGATCTGAAACTATTAGGCTACTCAATTCATGACTTATTATTTAGATGTCATTCTAGGAAATTATACAAAAATGCTTGTTATCTCATATAGAAAAAATATCCCACTATTCAACATGTAAAAAATACCTCCTTTAGATTACAACTTTCCTTTTATATATACAGTAACACAAATGGGGTTAAAATAAAGTCCAACTGGTGGCCAAGCACACGCAAACCAACGCATCTTCTCTCTTTATGCGCAATGAGGAAGTTGTATCACCAATTCTGCAGTGACATCATTTCGACCAAAATGTTTGCCGCTATTTCTACCCCCTTTGCTGCTGTAGGGGCATGCATCACATTGCAGGGTCGGTGCTCTGCAGGCTCCTGCAGCAGTAAGGGGGTCATGTGGTTCTCTCTAAGGACAACTGGCTGGGTTAGAGTCTGTATGAATTTCCGGAGTGTGCCGAAAGGTTCGCACTAAGCTGATGCCCTTAGGGAAGATATTCTTCCTTGATAGTCAGTACAGATGGGGACACCAGGTTGCTGTTGCTACTGCTGCTACTGCAGATTCCCACCATTCCAGCGGTGGTGCCGACGACGGCTGGAGGAGTCGGGGTCGTCGTGCTGGCCTGCTGACTTTGCTGCTGCATCTTTTTCTTGTTCACCTTCCTCTCTTTTGCTCTTCGGTTTTGGAACCAGATTTTTACCTGCAGAAAGATAACAGCAAGGAGTCGTGAAAAGCATCAGAGACGCTAACTTCAATTGCAAGGTGACATACTGTAGTAACAGACTTGATAACTTTTGAAACCCACTGGAGTGAATAGCCAATAATATGGACACATGTCCCTTCAGTCTGCTCCCCTGTCTCTATGTGGCTGGAAAGATATCATCAATGGGACATAATTCCCCCCTGTCTCTGTGAGAATATCTAGAAAAGGGTGATCTAGTCCAAATCTGATCCCCCGAATTCCCCGGATTGTTTTGACCAAATCTGCCCCCCCCCCTCCACCCCTCACCATAATCCATCAGTGGATTGGTACTAAAAGAATCAGAATCCACCCTTGGATAAAATCTGTGTGAATTTTTAAGAATCCGCACTCAGGTTCCATATTGAATCCGAAATCCGCACTGCGGATTGTTACAGATCTGCATTCTGACCCCTCAAATTAAATTTTTAATAATCCGACCACGGATTATTAATTTGCCATGTCGATTGTCGGTGATAGAAAAAACAATCAGAAAACGTAGGATTGTTCTTTTTGAGACCGATCCACGGAAATCCGCAGACCAAAGGAAACCGGCCGATCCAAATCCACCAAAAAAATTGCCCATCTCTTTGAATGTCACCATTAGAATGGGAGGAACAGATCCAATGTATGTTAGGTCAAGTTTGTCTTTGTGTTACTAACATGGCCTGTGCTGGGAGAACAATACAAATGGGAACTTGGTGTCCTTTGGTCAATTGATGTCAATGGGTCACGTCAATGTGTGTAGGTTACAAAAGCACATACAATAAAGTGGTTTCAGCCTTCAGGTATAAACTAGTCTCCCATGTACAACGTACAAGAAAGGGGACGAGTGTTCCTCTCACCAGGCATGAGCCGATCTTTAGCTGGCAATGTCAAACGAAAGAGTAGGCAATGAACTGACAAGCTGCAATGAAACACTACATTATGAATGTAAAGGTGAGGAGAACAAATCAGGGTGGAAATGGGGCATTATTTGAAAGAGAAACTGGCACAGTGCCTGATGAGTGAAACACATGTACGTGTGCGGATAGGGAGGGAGGGAGGGAGGGAGGGAAAGGTTCCCCCTGGCTCTGTGTCCCCTGTATATAGCAACTGGGAAAACTGGTTGTACACATAAATAATGGATTGATCATATCCATGTGATATGTTGGGGAAGGCATGATGTCAGGAAGTCTCGAGTTACCCCTCGGTACCTAGATCACCCCCCACACCCAGCAAGACACAGACTCAAGAATTGGGGTAAAATGATCACAGCATTTATTAAAACAACATAGCCCAAATAGCAGCGTCAGATTGCACCCGCACGTGATGATCCACCTGCGTCACCTATAACGCCCAAGAACCCGCCGGCCGTACCAGCCAAGCAGGAAATGTATAATATACCACCATCCAAATCGGAAGATCACCAGACCAGCCGCCTTGGCACAGCCCAGCAACGGCCTCTCCCCTTCTTCAAACTGGATCACTGATCCATCCTTACCATGTGCAGTCTGAACACCACCCTCTGCCAGTGGTGACAACAAAACCACATTACTTCTCCCCTTGTATTTTTTATATTATACTTTTCTGATCTTTGTATATATTCTTTGTTTATTTTTAGATAAGCAATACACACCACAATATATACACGCATATTTTTTCAAACCACAGGAATAGCCCAAAAGAGGGCTGGAGGACGGGATGCACACCTGGACAGCAGGCGAAGAGGGTGAGTTTCCTAAACCCCTTCCCTTTATACCCTCCCCTTATGTCCTGCCCCTCTCTCCTAAATTCCTTAACCCCTTCAGTGCTACCTCGGGCCTCCCCTTCCCCCCCTTCCTGAGACGTGCAATGGGCTTCTTTCCCACTGTCCTCAATCTATGTGTTCTGTGTATAGATGTAGACACTGAAGGGCAGTTTTCTCAATGTTTCCGGCTGCAAAATTGGGGAGATAAAATGGATCAAAGAAAATAAACCCCACTGCAGACCATGGATTTTTTTTTTTATTGATAAATCTGGTGAAGTTTTTTGTTCAAGTACTACAGTTGGGAGATGTATGTGTGTATGTGTGTATGTATGTATGTATGTATGTATGTATGTATGTATGTATGCATGTATTCAAATAGATCCAGCACACTCATTGTGTTTGCGGATGAGTTTGATATAAATGATGAGAACCTTCCTAGTCAAACATACAAGATGAGATGACCTGTCTTGGTCTGTATGATTTACGGCTTACAAATAGGGAAGTTCAGCTTCCTGAATCTGGCATTATGTCTGATCTCTCCCCACTGAAAAGCCAATATATTTTATTATTTCACACTGCAGGAGCTTGGTTATCATTACAATTCCCACTTCGCCCTAATTCTCATCACACGCATCCTCGTACACATAGCAGATACAGTATTCTTCAACAGTATCACTCTTTCAAAAAAGTTTTGTTCACCCTCAATTCTGAAAGAAAGAGATTTCCAAGTACTCCCCTATATTTGCAAAATGATACATGCGATTTAGTGGTTACATCATATCAGTGCAGATGTGCTACCAATGTTTCTGACCTTCATTAGACCCTGATAAAGCCCAGCATGGTCCGAAACGTTCCAAATAACGTACAGCGCCTGAAACACTCTTTCTTACCTAATGTGGACAGATTGTGTTTATTCATTTTCAACTGGTATCTGTTGTATGGAGGTTAGTGACCCCTCCTTTCGGGGTTTAAGCTCAGCCCACCCCACTTTTTAAGTAGGTGTTTTCATGTACCTGTGCAGGACAGGTCTATTAAGGCCATTCTCCCTCCACAGCAGAGGTAAATGAGAATTTTCACAGGCAGTGTTAGGACCTGCATACTGGTCATGTCGTGAAGTGGCTGCAGGCTTATAACGCTTTGGCCAAAGGGTTTAACTAAATGACCCTTACTCTTGAGAATACTAACATTGACGTATTTAACTATGTATTTTGTCACATTGGATGTAGCATTGGGTATCTTTGTCTTTTGTTGTCCACATTTGTCCACGCCCAATAGCACTCCTTTTGATACAAATATATATGAAGTGGTGGGTTCTGGTGTTAGAGCTTGCTGGGATTGTGTGTTTACTAATGGGGACAGATGGCTGCATGTTTATCTACCTGAGCACCCGGTAACCTCTTTTCAAACTAAATAGGAGTGCACTAACTATAATGTCTAAGTCTGAGTACTATCCCTCCCCCAGCCTCAATTGTCCCCATAGTCTTTAATGAGATTGTTCAACTAAAGAAACCTTACTCCTAAGTGAATCAGTAGGTTAGGAGATATAAATGGGGTGCAGGGTGCCAGGTGTCCTGTGCTGTAGCATGGTTTAGTAAATATGGCCAATAATCTGTTGTTCTGGGGTCATCTGCTAAGTGAAAACTGTGCCCCCAAATTCTACATGGCATGGCAGTACTACCACTAGATTCTCCAGTAGCAACTGGTCAACGTCACAGCTATGTCATGGACTTGTCACGACAGACCTTGCAAGTTACTGACCTGCCGTTCTGTTAGTGCCAGTGTGGCGGCCAGCTCTGCCTTCCTGCGGATCGTAATATAGCGGCTGTAGTGAAATTCCTTCTCCAATTCAAGGCGCTGATGGTCCGTGTATACAACACGGTATTTGTCTTTTGTTCTGGTCTTACCTAGAGAGAAGAGGCGCAAACATCGTGATTCACACGCTGTCCATGATAATAATAACTTTATTTCACATAGCACTTTTCTCCCAATGGGACCCAAAGCGCGTCATAATAACAGCACAGTGTGCGGTACTCAGCACATAGGAACTTTTTGCAGACACGGTCCCTGCCCAGCAGAGCTTACAATCTATGTTTTGGTGCCTGAGGCACAGGGGAGATAAAGTGACTTGCCCAAGGTCAAACAGAGCTGACACCGGGGGTGTGAACCAGGCTCCCCTTATTCAAACTCGGTGTCATAATCAAGTTAACACTACATTGGCCCAATCACAGTTTAACGTAGATGAAGGTTTTGTGTCAACTTCACATCTCTGCCTTGATTAATCTAGAACCTACTTAAGTTGTCAATGAGCTGTCATTTTTAATTGACACTTTTATTTTTCATGATCACCCTATTCGAAGGTGAGTGAGTTTCCTGACTATCTATTTAATGTCATTAGTCTTCCTTTACTGACTTGCTCACTCACAGGGATGTAATGGACACATTTCCAGGGGACATTTCTCCCAACGAGGGAAAATCACACCGATATATTATTGATATTGGGAGATGCATGTTCAAAACATTTACTGTGGCAGCTCAATAAATAGTTATTCAAATATTCTATATCGTGATTTGTATTTGTTGATGAGACATAATATAGTATGTATCTACCTTTACATTAAATATAGATATATGACATGAACTTTGCTAGCGTATCTCACAACTGAATAATGAATTAAACATACAGTATGACAACTTCACAAACCATGAGTGCTTCTAAAATATAGATATTACATTTCATGATAATACATTAATGCATAATCTGTACTGATCGCTGTTTATTCCTATTTTTTCCGTGGGCACTCTTCAATTTATAACACACTGGTCTTTACTCTGGGATGTATTATTTCCAGAGAATTGTTTTCAATCCATCCGTGGCTCCAATGCCGGACGTACGCATAAGCTAACTAAGCTACATCTTAGGGCCTCACAGTATCAGGGGCGTCAAAAATAAGACAAAAATATATGCATTTCAAGTTTTAAAATGGATGATAAATAAAGACGATAAGGGAAAAAGAAGCTTCTCTATAAACATGGAAATTTTCGTTCAAATATGACCCTAAGCATCATGTGCATCGAAAGTGACAAACTTCAAAAGCAACCGGCGAGTGCCAATCGCGCATGCGCACGAGCAGCTGTGAAGTGCCGATCGCGCAGCCGGCGCTCGCCAGCGGCACAGAAAACCGGGACAGAGTCCGAAAAACCAAGACGTCTGGTCACCCTGATTAGGCCTCAGAAGATCAAAGTCCGGCCCTTGGGTTGGTTTCAACTCTGAATTCAACCCAGTCATCAACATGGGAACTAAGTTGGATAGACTAGTAATATGCTCCAGAATAAAAGGCATGCGATTTCAAATACCCATTGGTAAAAGTGAAATTGAAAGCATATATTGATCCCAAATTAATAAATTCTAATTCTGTGTTGAATTTATGCCCTAATTATTTAATAACTCTATTTTTTTATTATGTCCCTAGAACAGTATGTATATTTTTATAAAGTGCGCTTGTACTCAAAAGTTTTATAATAATATACAAGGCACAATACAGCGAAATATGGTCGAAAAAGTGCATCAAATAAAAGCAAACTCTAGGAGAAATCAGTTTCTGCCCAAAGAGCTAACAATCGAAATGATATTAAGGGAAACCTGCCTGCCGTGCATACAGTGGATTTATTAATAGAGAAAAAAGTCACATTAATAGAGTTATATTTGTCACCTAAATTTAATTTTATGCAGCGCCTCTACTTTTTAGCTCTCATACTTATGACTATAGCTGAGGCTGGGTCCTGAGTCCCTGTCTTTTACATACTGGGCCACACGTGGCCTACGGTCAGGTGGCAGGGAGAATATAGACACAGTATGGGTGATATAACTAGTTTACTACAGTATATACTTATTCATCTCAGACACTTTGTGATCCATAGCAGAGAATCACTACATACTGTACACATATAGAACACAGTCCCCAAATAGCACTGCGCGGGTGTGAATTAGTGTCAGTGGCGTAGTAGCCACCCAATCTTGGGTATGTTGGCTTATGATGGTGCCGGCACACCGTGGGAGCTCGTTGTGTACTGAACCTGTTGCAGGCCTGTTCTTCGAAAAGGTGTTTCGGTACCTCTGTGTCTTTATAGCCGTTGAGGGTCCCATCTCCCGTACACGTTGGAACTGTAGTCCACTGCTCCGGTTGCCACGTACACACTCGGCAGACCTCAACCCATCCTGACAGTACACAGGCCCACGCATAGGGTTGCCAGGTGTCCGGTTTTCACCCGGACAGGCCGGTAATTCCGTTGCCTGTCCGGTATAAAATTTGAGGTAATACCGGGCACATATATGTCCGGTATTACGATTTTTGCTGGCGGCAGAAGGCTGGCAGCGCAAGCGCGAGGGCAGGCAGTCCTCAGAGTAGTACTGAGATGGTGGCCGGGCAGGAGCACTTGTGTGTGTGTGTCTCTGCGTGCAGCCTGTCCCTGATTGGAGGAGCGGGAAGCCAATCAGAGGATAGCTAGGGCAGAGCCCACACCCCGGCGGCCCATAGACGTCTGTGTCCTTCCTGGCAATAAGGTAAGTACACAGATTGGGGGATGGATGGGGCAGGATGAGATGGTAAGAGGATGGGGGGGGGCAGGGTGAGATGGTGAGAGAATGGGGCAGGATGAGATGGTGAGAGGATGGGGGGGCAGGGTGAGATGATGGGGGGGCCACGGTGAGATGATGAGATGGTGATAGGATGGGGGGGCAGGGTGAGATGATGGGGGGGCCATGGTGAGATTATGGGGGGCAGGGTGAGATGATGATGGTGGGGGGGAATAAGATAGTGATGTGGGCCAGCCTGGGGAGATGAGATCATGATGATGGGGGATATTTTAAATGTATTGGGGAGGTGGGGGTATATTTTAAATGTATTCGGGAGGTGGGGGTATATTCTAAATGTATTGGGGAGGTGGGGGTATATTTTAAATGTCTTGGGGAGGTGGGGGTATATTTTAAATGTATTGGGGAGGTGGGGGTATATTTTAAATGTATTGGGGAGGTATATTTTATATGTATTGGGGAGTTGGGGGTATTTTTTTTAAATGTATTTGGGGAGGTGAGGTTTTTTTTAAATGTATTTGGGGGAGGTGGGGGTATTTTTTAAATGTATTTGGGGGACGTGGGGGTATTTTTTGTATGCATTTGTAGTGCGTGGGGATATTTTTTTACATGTGTTCAGGGGGGCGTGGGTGTCCAGTATTTTTGGACAAGCCACCAGGCAACCCTATCCACGCAGATTTGAACCAAAATGGCTGCCCTCCTTCTTAAAGGCTCCTCTCCCTCATAGTCCCTCCTCTTCCACAGCTGTTATTATTGGTTGCTTCTCATGTCCATCATAGTCACAAGTCCAGAGCACAGTGGAGAGGAACCTGCCACGGGGCAGTGTGAGTGTGTGTGAGCTCATTCGCAGGTGACAGGGGAGGATGAAACCCAGTCACTTGCAGGTTGATTGCCGATCATTCTTTTCTAGCACTGTCAATGTTAATCACGTTTCTTTCATTTGAATTGTCTAACAAGGAAGGTGTAGGCCACCTCATATGTGGTCATTTTGTGCATGCAGAAAATAAAGGAAAGGTGAAGGAAGATCCTTAGTACTTCACACTTAAACTCCAAGTATAGTATAGGGAATGAACTTACCAATACAATGATGCTTTAATTCGAAAGTGCTACAAATAAGTAATGTATATCTCTACACATCATAGCAAAAAATAAAAACCCTTACAATGGAGCACGTACCCACCAAGATTTGTTCAGAGATTTTCATGTGCGTTATCGAAAGCTAAGTTTACCCGTCGAAGGGCCTCATTCAGTAAAGGTTGATAAAAATTATCGCCAGGGCATTTAAATTGACGTTTTTTGGAGCGTTGCTATCACAGTATTCAGAAAGCCTCGATTACCTGTGATAGCAAATTTCCCAAAACGAGCGAGTTGCTGCTAGCGAGAGCATCGAGCCTCGAAAAGGCATAAGACCCAGGACATAGTGAAATCAGCGTTGCTGAGGCAGGCTGAGCCGCGCTGAACAGATGCACAAAGCCCCTGCATCTGTAATCAGCGCGGCTATAGTTTCCCCCTCCACATGCGTGCTGATGCGTGCGGAGGCTCAGAAACTTCCCCGAGGCAGGCAAGTTTGAAATTTGCTGCTCGGGGAAGCGGAGGAGCGGTCACGTGACCGCTCCCATCCAATGGGGCTGCAGCCGGTCCGGCATTGTAACTACAGAGCCACCAGACAAGACAGAGGCAGCACAGAGGTGTGTGTGTGTGTGTGTGTATGTGTGTGTGTATGTGCGTGTGTGTGTGCATGTGTGTGCATGCGTGTGTGTGTGTGCATGTGCGTGTCTGTGCATGTGTGCGTGTGTGCATGTGTGTGTGTGTGTGTGCGTGTGTGTGTGTGTATCTGTGGTGTGTGTGTGTGATGTATGTGTGATGTGTGTGTGATGTTTGTGTGATGTGATGTGTGTGATGTATGTGTGGTGTGTGTGGTGTGTGTGGTGTGTGTGCGTGTGTGTGCGCGTGTGTGCGTGTGTGCGCGTGTGTGTGATATGTGTGTGAATATATTTATCAAAGTTGCACAATGTTAATAAATAATTTATTCTCACATGTCTTTTTTTTTAATTTTTAAAATATTATATAATATACACACACACACACACACACACACACACACACACACACACACACACACACACACACACACACACACACACACACACACACACACACACACACACACACACACACACACACACACGTTCCCCAGTGACACACAGACCACTTCAAAGTGACACACACGCACACACACTGACAGCTACCAAGTGACACACACACACACAGTGATACCCGCCTCCCAAGCGTGCTTGCTGTCTCCTCTGCCAGGATAGCAAAAAGCTCCTGGTAGAGCGAGCGGCAGCAAGCAACAGCGAGCAGCAGCACCTAAGTGTTTACTATGTCCCAGGCCTAAGGCCTCGTTCAGGGTGCAGGCTTCGGAGGGAGGGCGAGCTGACGTGCAAGCTGCCGTGGGACACAATGTATTCAAATTGAATACTGGTTGTCAGGGTAGCAGCTGCACTGTCTCCGAAGTACGGAGTTGACGCTGGCTACAGTTTCAATAAACAAAAAAATTCTTTTTTTGAAGCTGCAGCAGCGTCACTGGGACCTAGGCAGCCAATGAAATCATTCTTGAGAATGATTTCATGACTGCAACTTGGATCCCTAACCTGCCGTCTGTAGCCCCGCCCCCTCCCCACCTCCTCAACTCCTGAAAAAGTCTGCTGGGAGGATGAACACACATCGCCCAGCAGACTGCCGCCCTCCCTCCCTCCCGAACGCCCTCCCTCCAACTCCTGCCTCTGGCACCCTGAACGAGGCCTAACCCGGCGATTCATTTCTCCTGCAGAGAGAGCGGCTCTGAGACTCCGGGAGTCGGAGGGCCATCGCTTCTAATGGTAAGTAATATATTGAATATTTGTAAATGTCTCTTTTTTCATTGGATGTGTTTTTTGATTTTTTGGGGGAGGCACATTGACTGATAATATATTAATCTGTACCACTTAAGGGTTCAGATTAATACATTATTAAGACAATATTTGGGGGGCATTTCTGGCTTGGTATTGCTGCTGTTTTTTTTTAATTTCAGTGTCTTATGTGGATGTCATTGTTTGTTTTTTTCCTGCTTAATGGTAATAAAATGTTTGCGATTGGTGTACGTTTTTAGTTAATGTTGTATTATGTTAGCTAATGCGTTTTATGGTTATTTCAGATATTGTTTGAATTTATTTCTTTGTATTTTAATGTTTAAATTAATTCATTAATGTTGTAGTAATTACAGGCATACCCCGCATTAACGTACGCAATGGGACCGGAGCATGTATGTAAAGCGAAAATGTACTTAAAGTGAAGCACTACCTTTTCCCACTTATCGATGCATGTACTGTACTGCAATCGTTATATACGTGCATAACTGATGTAAATAACGCATTTGTAACAGGCTCTATAGTCTCCCCGCTTGCGCAAAGCTTCGGTACAGGCAGGGAGCCGGTATTGCTGTTCAGGACGTGATGACAGGCGCATGCGTGTGCTGCCGTTTGCCTATTGGGCGATATGTACTTACTCGCGAGTGTACTTAAAGTGAGTGTACTTAAAGCGAGGTATGCCTGTAATTGGTTTGATTGGTTAGTGTTACTATTAATTTTGAGTTGGTTTAGTACAGTAATTATTTGGTTTGATTGGTGACTTTATAAAATAATTCGGAGTTGTTTTAGGAATTAATTGTTTTGATTGGTTAATGGTTTAATTAATTCATTGTTGATGTTGTTATTGCTTGTATTCATTGGATTAGCTGGCTACTGTTTTTATTTAGTGAAGTGTGTTTTTTTGGAGTTTAGTTATGTTTTATTATTGTGTGTCTTCTGTATTAATGTATTGTAATTAGGGTGCCCATTGAGTGCTATAGAGGCTTATCATGCCCATATTATTATTATATGGGTATGATGTACCACTATACTACTCAATGGGTACAGGGTGGGTATAGTCAGTCCGGGGTGGGTGCTTAGGCCTCACGGATGGGTGAAGGGGGTATTAACCCTAAGGATGGGTGTCTAGACCTTGCGGGTGGGTAGCGGTTGGGTTAACCCCTTTATTACCTTAGCGGTATTAACCGCTAAGGTAATGAAGGGGGTTAAGTCCCCCCGCAACTCCCCGCACGGGCTAAACAGCCACTAAGGGCCAAATTCCCCCTTCACCCACCCTCGCTAGCCACAGTAAGCCTGGCATGGGTGTTTAACCCCTTCATTGCCTTAGCGGTTAGCCGCTAAGGTAATGAAGTTGCTGTAAATGCATGTTTTCTGCCTCGGATACATGCCGGGGGGCTCCGGTGCTGGTATTAATGGCTATCAGCTCCGGAGACCCTCGGCATCAATCCGAGACAGGAAAAGGGCCTGATTTTTTCTGTCCCGACATATCGCAGCTCATCGAGGCATCTCCCCACCATTTTACCTACATTTTGAGGTGGATTGGATTTGGGGAGAAGATCGCCTTTTAGGGCTGCGATAGGCTACGATAGGCTGCAATAGGCGAATCACAGCTACTAGAATCGCGCGAGTTTATGATCCTTCCGAAAATGGTCGATAAGCGGCTGATCGCCGCTCAATCGGCGATTTTCTTTTGGTCATAAGATTCTGCGGCGATACAGGCTCGAGCACTTATCGAGGCTTACTGAATACGAGTAGCCATTTTGGCCGATAAGTGCTCGATAAGGGCCTTATCGACGCTTTCTGAATGAGGCCTTAAATTCTTTCAAAACTTAAGCCGTCTCACATTTTAATCTGGTCTGTAACTGTTACATACGTCTACAATATATTATCTCTTACTGTGCATGCAATGTCTTGTATATAATGTATAACCTTGCTCACTTAATGTAACCATGTATTTGTCACCATAACTCTATGCCCAGGACATACTTGAAAACGAGAGGTAACTCCAAATGTATTACTTCCTGGTAAAACATTTCATAAATAATGCAAATCTTATTATAATATTGAGAAATGTATAATTTTTTACACTTATTAACTTTGTCACTTAATTATGTAGTATATCATGTAATAATGACTGTATAAAGTGTGGGTGTACAATAATGTATATCCATAGCCTCAACAATATTAATTTAGTATATCATTTCTATTAATGTACAATTAAAATAAATGAAGGAAAATAATTAAATGTTTCCGCCTTTTGTACAAGGTGTGAGCAGGGGGTCTCCGGAGCTGAACGATGTTACTTTCAGCTCTGGGGACTCCCTGCTTCCCAAGATCCTTACCTTGATACAGTAGCTGGTAGCAGCCCCGACTGGGCGAGTAATATGATGGTTTGCAGGCAGGTTTGACCCGGGGACTACAGGGTTTTGCTACGTTGCTCCGGGCTACGGGTTTCTTGTCACATTGTAAACCTCCAGGTGGCGGAAGCGTGCAGCGGCGTTCTCCCGGCATCTCCCCCTGCAACTCCTGTCAATATGGCTCCGCGGAGTCAAATATCGCCACCTTGCGACATTGCGAACGCTACATGACGTCACAGCGTCACAGGCCGCCCGTGGTCATGACAACGGGATGCTACGTGACATCACACCGCATCCTGTTGTCATAGCAACTTGAAGCTGCATGACGTCGTGACGTCACTTAGCGTCCCATTGTCATGGCAACGGAGCGACATTTGACGTCGTGCTGCCATATTGACAGGAGTTGCAGGGGGAGAGGTGAGCAGGATATACGAAGGATGCCGGGAAACGCCACCGCTGAAGGTAAGCGCTACATGTAGAAATGTGGTTTGAAGGTCCCACATTATGTGGACCAATAGGAAGTCATCACTGCTTCCTATTGGCCCGCATGACCTTTAAACATGCATGAGCTACCGACATCCCCTTTTAGAGGTAAGTATCTCAGGAACCAGGGGGCCCTGAGAGCTGAAATTAACGCGATTCAGCTCCAGGTACCACCTGCTTCCCACCTGGGGGTTGGGAAATGTTTTTCTCCCTTCAGTAACTCTTCCTCTGACCCCTATTGCAAAATAAGTGCAAAGGACTTTGATTCCTGTTAAGAGTCATCTTTAAAACGACTCCCTTAGCATCGGTCAAAGTGCCCGTGCAAACACAGCAACCGTTTCAATATCTTGATACACTGCTGCCAACTTACCTCTGCATTATCTCGTCCCTTATCAATAGCAATTCTGAGCTTTAAGTGATAAAGATCACGTGGCCTCTCTTCAATATGCTATGAAGCCTGCCTTTCCAGTGCTGGAGAGGAGTTCAGCTCCATTCAAATGAATGGGACTAACATTGTAAATTGAATATGGGCCTAAATGCCTGTGTCCACCGACTGAGCCACCAAGAGTTGTAATTAAATAGGTGCTGCAGTCTCTATTGTGTTAGTCAGGCTAGGACGTTTCACAGCGGCCACCTCGCCGCAGCTGATCAGCCGCAGCCATTTAGCCTCCATCGATCAGCCTCAGGGTTCAGCTAGCCGGCTGCCTTTTCACCATGAAGGTAAGTGGCTAACCATAACCCCATACCCCTAATCAGACCCTTTCCCTAAAAAAAACCCATTAACCCCTTACCATATCCCCTTATCCTAAAACTCAACCTGAACCCCTTAGCCTAATTCATTAACCCCTTCCCTAAAACCCTACCCTTAATCCTTACCCTAAAAACCCCAAACGGACCCCTTACCTTAACTTCTTACCCTAAAATTAACCGCAAATTAACCCCAAATACTAACACTAAGCCCTCTAACCATTTACTGCCTTCGATGTAAAAAGGCAGGCGGTTAGCTTTACCCTGCGGCTGATCGCCGGCGTCTAAATTGCCGCCTGAGGCTAATCAGCTACGGCGAGATGGCCGCGCCCCGAAATATCCCATTCCGTGTGTCAGTATAGGGGCATCCACAAACTTGCATACTCAAGGCTATACAACACAACGCGTTACTTCCCTTACAAACAGACCCTTTCAGTAAAGCGAATTACTGAGTACTGTAACTGAATAAATGATATTACTATTTATATCTTGAATTAACAAATATATATTTGTATAACATATTTATCAAGTATTATATATAAGATATATATATATATATATATATATTCCTATCAATATGTATCACAATAAAAAAAATAAAAAAAATAAAAAAAGTATCACAATAAAAATGTAAGTTACAAATAAAAAAAAAAGTATCACAACCTAAAACAAATCTGTTGTCTAAAAACATTTTCACACCGCACTAATAGCTTTTCTGTTAGCAGTCAGGGTCCAGTTGACCTTACGCTGTATATCATGGCACTATGCTTGTTCTCTAGGGGTAGATCGCGATCAGCGGTCGTGCCCCCTGCCCCAATATAGGTCCAATAGATACAAACGAAAAAATCTCTCGAACAGTACGGATTGCTGCTTTAGAAACTTTATCCAGTGCAATCTTCAACGTGACCACGGGAGTTTCCTTTTCTTAAAATAAACAACTTGCTTTGTTTGCCGTACTTATTTCTGAACATGTAAGAGACTTATATGTGTGTAATCCTGATGTAGTGGAAAATGTACAACCGTTTGCAGACATGAGACAAGTCTAGTACTCCGTGCACTGACAATGTAGTTATGGCTGATAAATCTGAGGTGAAGGGGTTAATTGCCACCCTCTAAGATCAAAAGGCTACACTGTAGAGTTTACCTAGCAATTAATTATGGATTTTCTTTTGCATTACTAACCTGCCCCAGCAGTTCACACCAGGCCTTCCCCGTTCTACCTGTAGACGAGGTGTCTGCGGGATATCTGAAATGTATCATTAGACTTGCTTAAAGTGGCAGTCCTCCTTACCAATGGGGATAGATAAGTGGCTGTGTCCTAAAGTCCCCCAACTGAAACATGCAACCAAGTAAAGAAAAAAAACAACTGCTTGCAATAGAATTCCGAGACTTTATAAACAGGCCCCTTCTGTATCAAGGTCTCCCAGCTACGAACAAGGGCAAAGAAAGAGGTCCCATAAGTCAGGGGCACGCAAACTCTGAGGGGCGCGCGGCGGTTACAGAGGCCCCGCACTCTTCCCCAAGGCATTTAAATTAAATGCTGGGGGGACCGCGCAAGGCCTCTGCCGGCTGCGGGTGACGCGACGTCCGTCGCCATATCAACGCGGCTCATGTGAGGTGACATCGCATGATCCCGCAGCGTCATTTGAAGCCGGCACAAAGGTAAGGGAGGGGGCGCAAGCGCTGGGCGAGAGCAGGCAGGGGGACGCAGCACCAGAAGTTTGCGCACCCCTGCCATAAGTCATGGGATTTTTTTACTTTGATACATCTGGGTGCAGTCTTTTTATCTCCTGTTTTGACGCTGGGAGACTTTTATATATAACCACTTTGCTTGCAATATGGCAGTGAACGCATTTTACACCCTTCCTGCCACTTTGACCCTTTGAGTGTCGTAACTCGCGGTCACATGATCGCTCCGTCACCAATAGGGGGTTGCCCGGTGGCCTGTTGCTGTGGCCCCCGCAGCAGTGACCCACCGGAGCTGGAGGAGGGAGCTGCAGAGTAAATTGCAGGACCACTCCTCACCCCAAGGTGTGTGTGCTGGAGTGAGAGGGGGGGTCTTACCTTCTCCGGAGCGACCCTCCTTCTGCAGCGTCGCGCTGTAATGGCGACCCGACGACAAATTATGTCGTGACATCACATGGTGACGCGTTGCCATGACAACGCAATGCTATCGAACAGGTCTGCACAACTCGTAAAGTGAGAAGGGACGAACTGCTCCAAGGAAAAAAAAATTGGGCCGCACGGGTAAAATCATCATCATCACCATCATCATCTCTCCTCCAGCACCTCATCATCATCCTCATCATCCTCATATCTCCCCCAGCACCCCTCATCATCATCCTCATATCTCCCCCAGCACCCTTCATCATCATCCTCATATCTCCCCCAGAACCCTTCACTATCAACCTTTGCGATACTCCCCATCTATCTCTCATACCCCATCTCTCCCCCTCACCCACACACATAATACTCCCCCTCCACATCAAACACACAATACCCCCCTGCACAGCACACACATCACACACCCCTGCACCTCACATCCCTCTCCCCCTTTGCACCTCACATCGCTCTCCCCCCTTGCACCTCACATCACCCTCCCCCCTGCACCTCACATCACTCTCCCCCCTTGCACCTCACATCACTCTCCCCCCTTGCACCTCAAATCACCCCCTTTGCACCTCAAATCACCCCCCATGCACCTCAAATCACCCCCCCTTGTACCTCAAATCCCCCCCTTGCACCTCAAATCACCCCCCATGCACATCAAATCACCCCCCCTGCACCTCAAATCACCCCCCCTTGTACCTCAAATCCCCCCCTTGCACCTCAAATCACCCCCCATGCACATCAAATCACCCCCCCTGCACCTCAAATCACCCCCTTGCACCTCAAATCACCCCCCATGCACCTGAAATCACCCCCCATGCACCTCAAATCACCCCCATACACCTGAAATCACCCCCATGCACCTAAAATCACCCCCATGCACCTCCAATGACCCCCCTGCACCTCAAATCACCCCCCTTGCACCTCAAATCACCCCTTGCACCTCAAATCACCCCCCCTTGTACCTCAAATCACCCCCCATGCACCTCAAATCACCCCCCATGCACCTCAAATCACCCCCCATGCACCTCAAATCACCCCCATACACCTCAAATCACCCCCATGCACCTCAAATCACCCCCCATGCACCTCAAATCACCCCCCTGCACGTCAAAGCACCCCCATGCACCTCAAATCACCCCCATACACCTCAAATCACCCCCCATGCACCTCAAATCCCCCCCATACACCTCAAATCACACCCTGCACCTCAAATCACCCCCCATGCACCTCAAATCACCCCCATGCACCTCAAATCACCCCCCCTTGTACCTCTAATGACCCCCCCTGCACCTCAAATCACCCCCATTGCACCTCAAATCACCCCCCTTGTACCTCAAATCACCCCCCCTTGTACCTCAAATCACCCCCCATGCACCTCAAATCACCCCCCATGCACTTCAAATCACACACATTCACCTCAAATCACCCCCCTTGCACTTCAAATCACCCCCCTTGCACCTGAAATCACCCCCATGCACCTCAAATCACCCCCATGCACCTCAAATCATCCCCTTGCACCTCCAATGACCCCCCATGCACCTCAAATCACACCCCATGCACCTCAAATCACCCCCTTGCACCTCCAATGACCCCCCTGCACCTCACATCACCCATCACCCTCTCCCCCCCTGCACCTCACATCACCCATCACCCCCCCCTGCACCTCACATCACCCACAGGGTCACCAACCGAAATCATGGGGCCCGGGACAAATGAAAGGAGCAGGACCCCCCCCCCCAAATCCATAGCGCACCTGCCACGAAAATATATCTTTCAGCGCGCAACTTTTTTCTTATTGTGATACAAAAAAAAATTACAATGCAACCTGTTTATTTTTATATTTTCAACAAAAGACATGTGACTGCCTGCCTGGGTGGATGAGTGAGTGGGTGGGTGAATGACAGTGACTGGGTGGGTGAATGACAGTTGGGTGAATGATGGTGGGTGGGTGAATGGCGGTGCGTGGGTGAATGGCGGTGCGTGGGTGAATGGCGGTGCGTGGGTGAATGGCGGTGCGTGGGTGAATGGCGGTGGGTGGGTGAATGGCGGTGGGTGTGTGGGTGACGGTGACTGGGTGGGTGGGAGACAGTGACTGGGAGACAGTGACTGGGAGACAGCGACTGGGAGACAGCGACTGGGAGACAGCGACTGGGAGACAGCGACTGGGAGACAGCGACTGGAAGACAGAGACTGGGAGACAGAGACTGGGAGACAGAGACTGGGTGACAGGGTGACAGTGACTGGTTGGGTGAAAGTGACTGGATGGGTGGGTGACAGTGACTGGGTGACAGGGTGACAGTGACTGGGTGACAGTGACTTTGACAGTGACTGGGTGGGTGACAGTGACTTACCTTGACTGGGTGGGTGCAGCTTGCCGCCGGGCGCTTTCCCCTCCTGCCCCCGATATCCCCGCGGCAGCTGCCCGGGACGGGAGGTGGGCTTGGGGGCGCGGGCTTGGGGGGGGGGGCAGATTATCGGGGGGGGGGGCACGGGAGGTGAGCTCGTGGGGGGGGGGCCACGGGAGGTGAGCTCGGGGGGACGCGGGAAGTTAGCCACGGAGGGAAGTGGTGGGAGGCAGGCCGCAGGAGGAGCTGGCTGTTACTTCCCCCTCCATCCCACGTTGGGAGCAGAGGGGGGGAGCGGGTTCGCAGGAGGAGCTGGCTGGTACTTCCCCCTCCATCCCACGTTGGGAGCAGAGGGGGGGAGCGGGCCCACAGGAGGAGCTGGCTGGTACTTCCCCCTCCGTCCCACGTTGGGAGCAGGGGGGGGGGAGCGGGCCCGCAGGAGGAGCTGGCTGGTACTTCCCCCTCCGTCCCACATTGGGAGCAGGGGGGGGGAGCGGGCCCGCAGGAGGAGCTGGCTGGTACTTCCCCCTCCGTCCCACGTTGGGAGCAGGGGGGGGGACCGGGCCCGCAGGAGGAGCTGGCTGGTACTTCCCCCTCCGTCCCACGTTGGGAGCGGGGGGGGAGGAGTGGGCCCGCAGGAGGAGCTGGCTGGTTCTTCCCCCTCCGTCCCACGTTGGGAGCAGGGGGGGGGGAGCGAGCCCGCAGGAGGAGCTGGCTGGTACTTCCCCCTCCGTCCCACGTTGAGAGCAGCGGGGGAGCGGGCCCGACGGAGGAGCTGGCTGGTACATCCCCCTCCGTCCCACGTTGGGAGCAGGGTGGGCGGAGCGGGGCCGCAGGTGGAGCTGGCTGGTACTTCCCTGTCCGTCCCACGTTGAGAGCAGGGGGGGAGCGGGCCCGCAGGAGGAGCTGGCTGGTACATCCCCCTCCATCCCACGTTGGGAGCAGGGGGGGGGCGGAGCGGGCCCGCAGGTGGAGCTGGCTGGTTCTTCCCCCTCCATCCCACGTTGGGAGCAGGGGGGGGGGGAGTGGGCCCGCAGGAGGAGCTGGCTGGTACTTCCCCCTCCGTCCCACGTTGGGAGCAGGGGGGGGGGAGCGGGTCCGCAGGAGGAGCTGGCTGGTACTTCCCCCTCCGTCCCATGTTGGGAGCAGGGGGGGGGAGTGGGCCCGCAGGAGGAGCTGGCTGATACTTTCCCCTCCATCCCATGTTGGGAGCAGGGGTGGAGCGGCCGCAGAGGAGCTTGCTTGTTAGTTCCCCCTCCATCCCACGGGGGGGGAGGGAGCAGGGGGGGGGGAGTGGACCCTGCGCATGCGGGCCGGCCCCGCGGGGAATCGGCGCCATTTTTTTTAACTTGTTTTTTTATTATTATTATTTATTTAATTAACTGGCGCCCGGCCAAAGTCATCGCGGGCCGGACAGAGAGGCCAGGTTGGCCACATGCGGCCCGCGGGCCGTATGTTGTGCAGGCCTGCTATAGAAGGAAAAGTGCAATCCTTCCTCTACTTTTCTTCTTGCGATATTTTGAGGACCCCTCTGAGCAGGGCCGCTGACAGGGGGGGACAGCCGGGACTACTGTCCCGGGCTCGGCCAGTCAAGGAGCCCAACCTCGGTACAGGCAACTCTACAGCTCACTCTTTGCAGACAAGACAGGCCATCCCCTTTGCTGGCTGCTGCCCCATCTGTCCCTGCCTTCTCTCCCCTCCTGCAGGACTTAGGGGTCCACCCACTCTCTCAGCACCGCCCATCTGACTGGGAGACAGTGACTGGGAGACAGTGACTGGGAGACAGTGACTGGGAGACAGCGACTGGGAGACACCGACTGGGAGTCAGAGACTGGGAGACAGAGACTGGGTGACAGTGACTGGGTGACAGTGACTGAGTGGGAGAGAGTGACTGAGTGGGAGAGAGTGACTGAGTGGGAGAGAGTGACTGGGTGGGAGAGCATGACTGGGTGACAGGGTGACAGTGACTGGGTGACAGGGTGACAGTGACTGGTTGGGTGAAAGTGACTGGATGGGTGGGTGACAGTGACTGGGTGACAGGGTGACAGTGACTTTGACAGTGACTGGGTGGGTGACAGTGACTTACCTTGACTGGGTGGGTGCAGCTTGCCGCCGGGCGCTTTCCCCTCCTGCCCCCGATATCCCTGCGGCAGCTGCCCGGGACGGGAGGTGGGCTTGGGGGCGCGGGCTTGGGGGGGGCAGATTATCGGGGGGGGGGGGGCACGGGAGGTGTGCTCGTGGGGGGGGGGGCCACGGGAGGTGAGCTCGGGGGGACGCGGGAAGTTGGCCGCGGAGGGAAGTGGTGGGAGGCAGGCCGCAGGAGGAGCTGGCTGTTACTTCCCCCTCCATCCCACGTTGGGAGCAGAGGGGGGGAGCGGGTTCACAGGAGGAGCTGGCTGGTACTTCTCCCTCCATCCCACATTGGGAGCAGAGGGGGGGAGCGGGCCCACAGGAGGAGCTGGCTGGTACTTCCCCCTCCGTCCCACGTTGGGAGCAGGGGGGGGGGAGCGGGCCCGCAGGAGGAGCTGACTGGTACTTCCCCCTCCGTCCCACGTTGGGAGCGGGGGGGGGGGAGGAGCGGGCCCGCAGGAGTAGCTGGCTGGTACTTCCCCCTCCGTCCCACGTTGGGAGCAGGGGGGGGGGGAGCGAGCCCGCAGGAGGAGCTGGCTGGTACTTCCCCCTCCGTCCCATGTTGGGAGCAGGGGTGGAGCAGCCGCAGAGGAGCTTGCTTGTTACTTCCCCCTCCATCCCACGGGGGGGGGAGGGAGCAGGGGGGGGGGAGTGGGCCCTGCGCATGCGGGCCGGCCCCGCGGGGAATCGGCGCCATTTTTTTTAACTTGTTTTTTTATTATTATTATTTATTTAATTAACTGGCGCCCGGCCAAAGTCATCGCGGGCCGGACAGAGAGGCCAGGTTGGCCACATGCGGCCCGCGGGCCGTATGTTGTGCAGGCCTGCTATAGAAGGAAAAGTGCAATCCTTCCTCTACTTTTCTTCTTGCGATATTTTGAGGACCCCTCTGAGCAGGGCCGCTGACAGGGGGGGACAGCCGGGACTACTGTCCTGGGCTCGGCCAGTCAAGGAGCCCAACCTCCGTACAGGCAACTCTACAGCTCACTCTTTGCAGACAAGACAGGCCCTCCCCTTTGCTGGCTGCTGCCCCATCTGTCCCTGCCTTCTCTCCCCTCCTGCAGGACTGAGGGGTCCACCCACTCTCTCAGCACCGCCCATCTATCCTTCCCTTCCCCAGGCCTCAGTGGGCTTGCAGGGTCCTCCTGTGCACCTGCCATGTGTCTCTAGCAGGGCTCCAGGTAAGCCTCATTTTATTTCCTCTCATTTTCTTTCCCCCACCCCTCTCATGTCTTCTCCCCCTCCCATCTCTCATTTTCTCTCCTCCCATCCATCTCATTTTCTCCCCCTCTCCGTCCATCTCATTTTCCCCCTCCCCATTCCTCTCATTTTCTCCCCCCCCCCATTCCTCTCATTTTCTCCTGCCCCCATCCTTCTCACTTTCTCCCCCCCATTCCTCTTGTTTTCTCCTCCCCCCCATTCCTCTCATTTTCTCCCCCCCCCCCCATCCATCTCAGTTTCTCCCCTCCCCCATTCCTCCCATTCTCTCCTTCCATCCTTCTCATTTTCTCTCCTCCCATTCCTTTCATTTCCTCTCCTCCCACCCCTCTCATTTCCCCCCCCCCCCACCCTCTCATTTCTTCTCCCCCATCTCTCATTTTCTCTTCTCCCATCCATCTCATTCCCCCCCCCTTCCCGTCCCTCTCATTTTCTCTCCCTCATTTTCTCTCTCCCCTCCCTCTCTTTCTCCCCACCTCCCTCTTTCTCGGCCCCACCCCTCTCATTTTCTCTCCCCAAAGTCTAGGGTTGCCAGGTGTCTGGTTCTGAACCGGACAGCCCGGTATTTTGCCCCTGCATCCGTTATAAAGTGAAAGGTATTTACCGGACATGTATGTGTCCGGTATTACCTCTCCGAATGTAGAGTGGCTGCGGGGGGGCTGGCGGACGGTCAGAGCAGTTCTCCTCAGCTGCAGGCTTGTCCCTCATTGTCTGTCCCATGACGCCGAGGTGTCTAATTGTGACGCGCGCTCATGTCAGAGAGATCCCCCCGCAGCCACTGCCCCCTGCCCCCAAAGCTACCGGGCCTGATCTGAGACCATCCCCAAGGTAAGTCTGAATTTTATATGTATTGTGGGTGGTGGGGGTGTATTTTTTTATATGTATTGGGGGGTGGGGGTATTTTTAAATGTATCGGGAGAGGGTATATTTATATGTAGTGGGGGGGTGGGTGTATTTTTTATATGTATTGGTGGTGGGGTGTATTTTTTATATGTATTGCGGAGTGGGGGTATTTTCTATATGTATTGGGGGGAGTGGGGGTATTTTTTATTTATTGGGGGGTATTTATATATGTATTGGGGTGGGGGAATTTTTATATGTATTGGGGGAGTGGGGGTATTTTTATATGTATCGGGAGTGGGTATATATATATGTAGTGGGGGGTGTATTTTTTATATGTATTGGGGGGAGTGGAGGTATTTTTTATGTATTGGGGGGTATTTATATATGTATTGGGGGTGGGGGAATTTTTAAAAGTAGTGGGGGGTATATTTTTATATGTACTGAGGGGGGGGGTCGCATCTTTTACCATAGTGTTCAGTATTTTTGGACAAGCCACCTGGCAACCCTACCTCAAACCGCTCTCATGTTCTCTCCCCTCACCACTCTCATGTTCTCTACCACCCATAGAGAAACCACAGAACCATAGAAAAACACACACGACAACAAATACACAGACAGTCTGACAGACACACACAAACAAACTCACCTCCCTCTGCT